>NC_090265.1:690247943-690482943 GCF_040414725.1 Anabrus simplex | reverse complement strand
ACCGGAAAATATAAACGATGACTCACCTTGTGCTGCGTGGAACAAACTTGCTGGATTGAATGCAACTTACGGAGTGAGCGTGGCGCGGAGTAGATCAGCAGGAAAGGGGTAGGTGAATACGGAGGGGAGGAATGACGTAAGTGGTGGAGGGTGGGAGGGATGGGAAAGGTTCAAGGTGGGGTGGACGGGAGAGGAAGTGAAGGTGTTTGTACTGTCGGGGCACCCTTAATTGACTTAAAGAAAGAATTTTGAACGACCGATTTGTTTTTTCTCCCCTAAATCCAAATGAAGAAGGAATTTTAGCCAAGGGACCCAAACATAACTGGCCCGATTTGAACACAACCAATTCAATTATTACAATGATAACAGAATCGGAATTAGCTATCTCTAAAAACGCCTTTAGACACACAAGATGGATTAAGATATGACATCAAAAAGAAACTTAATAACATCCTTTTTCGCAATAATTCACCTAATTTTCCCGCCAATTCTAATAACAGGAATGTACTAACCGATTTGAAGCTCCTGCACACCCTAAAAAATAAAAAATTAAGGACAACGACCTAATCGTGACCAAGGCCGATAAAGGCAACACGACCGTAATCATCGATAAGAATGAATATATCAGTAAAACATCAGATTTCTTTAAAGATAGTTCCTTTTCCATAATTAAAAAAGACCCCACACAAAAAGTCCAAAGACTCCTTAAACAAACCTTAAAAACCTCCTCCTTCCTACTCACTGAACATGAAAAAGCCAGCTTATAAGTATGAACCCTGGGCTTTCTACGGCTAGAGCTCTTCCAAAAATTCATAAGGCAGGTGCTCCCATTCGTCCAATCATCAATTTTAGACCGAGCCCTTTATATAAAACCGCACAATTTATTCAAAAGTTCCTAAGCAAAAATTACCATTTTTCATCCAATAAATCGGTTAGAAATAACTTTGAATTAATAGACAAACTTAATAAATTTAACATGCAACCTCATTACTCACTTCACTCCTTTGATATCGTAAACATGTACCCAAGCATTCCAATTTCTAAATTAATTCCCATCATCAAAAGTAACTTATACAAAAACAGTCATTTGAGAAAATTGGAAATTCAAGATTTCATTACATTGTTGAAATTAGTCGTAAATAACAACTTTTTTACGTTTAATGGTACCATCTATCAACAAAAACGGTCTGGCAATGGGTTCACCTGCATCAGGCATTCTCGCAGAAATCTATCTGGACTTTCTCGAGAATACTAAAATCGACAATAAATTCGACAATATTCTCCTTTGGGCTAGGTACGTCGACGATGTTCTAGTAGTTATCAAAGAGAACTTGGAAGATGCTCCCACCATACTCCAAACACTTAATAACATCGATCCGCATATTAAATTCACATTGGAATCAGAAGTAGATCAAAAAATCAATTTTCTGGATATTACGATCACTAGACAACAGGAATCTTTAACCTACAAGATCTACAGAAAGCCCACCCAATCGGCCGTCACAATCCGACAAGATTCAGCTCACCCCCTCCCCCACAAAAAAGCAACATATAACAGTCTTGTACATAGAGCATTCAACGTTCCTATGAATAAAAAAGATCTTCATACCGAATTGAATACTATCCGCTACATCGCCAGATTCAATGCCTTCAATAGCCATTTCATAGAAAACATCATTAACAAACATAAATTTCGCCCCAAGACCACACTTAAAAAAGAACCACCTAAACATGACTCTTTTTCCATCTTTACTTACGTCAATGGAATTCACAAGATCACCAATGTTTTAAAGAAAAAAGGTATGAAAATAGCCTTTAAAACCAACAACAACAACACACAAATCTTACATAACACATCACATGTTAATAAAATAAATAGGTACACAAAATCAGGCGTCTACAGTAGATATTTAGAACATTTAAATGCAGTCAGATACAACAAATTTTCAGCTATCGGCCAACATATGGTCGACTATAACCACAAATTCACGAATATTGAAACAGACATGGACATTCTCAAAATAGCTAAGAAAGGACCTCTACTCAATATAATAGAGAACTTTTACATTCATTTAGATCAATACTTTAATGCCAACTATAACCTTAACGAAATAACTGAGAAACCCAATATTTTATTTGACCTTTTCATTACTTATTACAGAAAAAACAAATCGGTCGTTCAAAATTCTTTCTTTAAGTCAATTAAGGGTCCCCCGACAGTACAAACACCTTCACTTCCTCTCCCGTCCACCCCACCTTGAACCTTTCCCATCCCTCCCACCCTCCACCACTTACGTCATTCCTCCCCTCCGTATTCACCTACCCCTTTCCTGCTGATCTACTCCGCACCACGCTCACTCCGTAAGTTGCATTCAATCCAGCAAGTTTGTTCCACGCAGCACAAGGTGAGTCATCGTTTATATTTTCCGGTGCCTCGCTTGTTCTCTATCCGATTACCCGCGTTAATACTATCTTCTTTCCCCAGGTTCACTGGGGTCCCAATTGAACTGAGACTACTTCTGTTCAACACAGAAAGCCTTTAATTCCACCATAGAACAGGTTCAACTTTGTCAATTTTAATCTGGTGCTAGTCTCATCGGACAATTCTTCCCTCTACGCAAAAGTGGAACTTACATCTACAACTTTCTAGAAGCATATACGTAGTTATATATGTCAATCGTGCAACAGAGGAGCAACTGCCAACCAAAGACTATCTCATCAAGAGTTTTTACGTGACTTCACAAGATTTTACTTGTCATTGTGAACACTTCTGTTACTTTTATCATTATTCGCAAATATGGTTTTTTCACTTTTATCTGTCATTCCACCACCATCCCATCCTTCTAGATCCTCTCTCATTTCTCCATACTATTTTTATCACTATGTCTTTTACTGTTGTAATTTGGCTAGGCTGATGATGGTCCACAGTGGACCGAAACTAGTACCTTTTAATGTCATTGTAATGTTTTTGTAAAAACATCAAATGATTTTTTAGTATTGAGAAGGTGGAATATTAAAATTTTGTATTTACTTTAAGCATAGTCTCAACTCAATACGGAACCTAACAATGAAGTTTATTACTTTTATCGGCCTCAACCTCGCCAAACTTTCACCACCCGCAAATGCTATGCTTGTGGGTCGACAGATCACCTGCGTACCAAGTGCCCTTTGATTAAATCGAGTGGGACAAAGAATGGAGCAAGTTCATCACAAGGATGTTTCAAGTGTGGCTCCTTTAATCACCTCTCCAAGAATTGCCCTAATGCCAATCGCACCCCCTCCTGTCCAACTTCTGGTGCAACCTCCACCAACTCGAATAATCGAAAGTGACATCGGCTGAGTCGGCAAAGTCATCATCCCAAGGCTCAGCCCTGGTTAAAACCACCGAAAGCTCGGAACAGGGTAGAAGTTCTTCTAACCCTGCATTTGAATGCCCTAGAGAATGCCTTAGGATTGCAGCGGAGACCCACGCACTTGTACCTTTTCTGAGAGTGGAATTGAATAGTGAGCCTGTTACCGCTCTGTTAGACTCAGAGAGTGTTTGTTCTATTATTTCAGCTGACTGGTATTCTTAATTAAAGACTGTTTGTAAATTTTCTGTTTATTGTTCGTCTTTGGTTCAATGTGTTTCGGCTAACTCCTCTCCCTTAGAAATTTTAGGGTTTATCTTTGCCAAAATTCAGATTTCTAAATTTACTTGGAAAATTAAATTATTTGTCGCTAAGCACTTGTCTTGCCCCATAATATTAGGAGCAGACTTCATGTCTCATACTGGTCTAGTGCTCGACATTCAGAGCAAGTCATGCACTTTCAAATTTGCTAGTAACTGTAAAATTCCGTTGCTTAAGTGTAATTCTGCATCATGTTCATCTGTTTCTCCTACCCAGGATGAGATGTTGGTAGACCTTAGACATCTATCCGAGGAGCAGGCTGATTGTATTCGTAAGTTGTGTCAGTCATTTCCGGATGTATTTTCTGATACTCTTGGTGTTACTGACCTTACTGAATATAAGATCGAGGTTACTGATTCGATCCCGGTCAGATTTCCACCTTATAGGCTATCTCCTCCTAAAATGAAGGACCTCAAGCAGATCATCGATCAGATATTAAAGGATGGTATTATTCGACCCTCTAAGTCGGCGTATTCATCGCCTATTTTCCTGGTTCCGAAACCCCAAGGCGGCTTCAGGCCTGTGATTGACTATAGAGCTTTAAATCGGAAGGTGGTGTTACAATCTGTGCCTCTTCCCGACCTTCACTCTTGTTTTTCATGGTTTCGGAAAGCTAAGTTCTTCACCATCTTGGACCTTAATCAGGCGTACAATCAGATCCCTCTAGCTGAAGAATTAAACATCTAACAGCTTTTGCCACAGATTGGAACTTGTATGAGTACAACCGTGTGCCTTTCGGGCTCCCCACGGGGGCAGCTGTGCTCACGAGACTGCTAGATAGGGTCTTCTCCGACATCAAATTTGAATACTTGTACCATTATCTTGATGATGTCGTCGTATTTTCTGAGACCTTCGAAGAACATCTAGATCATCTAAAAGAGGTCCTTAATCGCCTTCGTAACGCAGGGTTAACTGTGAAGTTGTCTAAGGTAGCATTTGCTAAGCCTTCCATGTCATTCCTAGGGCATGTTGTGTTGCTCGATGGTGTTTCTATTGATCATTCTGGAACACAGGCCATCCATGATTTCAAACCTCCTAAGGACATCAAAGGTATTGCCAGATTCATAGGCATGGTAAATTTCTTCAGGAAATTTATTCCTAACTTCGCTAACAGAGCGGCACCCTTGAACTTACTTCGTAGGAAGGCGTCAAATTTGAGTGGGGGCCGTCTCAACAAGCCGCTTTTGAAGATCTGAAATTAGCCCTTTGTAATGCCCCTGTCCTTGCTATGCCTGATTTCTCGAAGAAATTCATCGTTCAAACCGACGCCTCATCGGCGGCGATGGCTGCTGTGCTTCTTCAAGAAACTAAACTCTGAAGGCGACCCATCGCCTATGAATCTAGGACACTATCGGCTCAAGAAGCCAAGTATTCTGTCTATGAACTTGAGGGTTTGGCAGTTTATTTGCATTAAAGAAGTTCCGCCTCTATCTGGAACATGTCAAGTTCGACCTGGAAACAGATAACCAAGCCTTAAGTTGGGTCTTAGCTAGGCCGCGTCGTACTGGTCGTATAGTCCGTTGGGCCATCAGGATTTCGGCCTTCCAATTTGATGTTAGGCATATCAGAGGATCCGAAAATGTTGTTGCGGACGGACTAAGCCCCATGTTTGCTCATGATGTGGAGACCTCCGAACAGGAAGATTGTTCTTCTCTTCCCACGTCCATACCTTCAGGTGTAAATGCCATTCTAACTGATGCCCCCATGTTGTTTAGGGATATTGAAAAATATCAACATGAAGATCCTGTGCTGGCCCCTATTATTGAAACCCTATCTTCTGGTGAACATGTCGTCCTTTATGTGTTGAGGAACGGTGTTTTATGTTGCCTGTTGAGAATTGATCAAAAGATGAAAGTTGTGGTTCCAGCTGTCCTTGTACCTATGATCTTCAAGTACTACCATGAGACCCCATTAGGGGGGCATTTAGGCATCTTCAAAACTCGAGAAAAGATCTGAAATATGTTTATTTGGAAAGGTATGGACGGCGAAATTCGAGAATTGGTAAAAGCTTGTAAATCTTCCTTGCTTAGTAAGCCCACCTTGTCCGCTAAGCTACGTCTACTATCTTCTCATCAAGCGTCGCGCCCCATGGAACGCCTCTACATCGACTACGTCGGACCCTTCCCCCAATCAAAGGGGAATGTCAACAAATTCATTCTCATGTGTGTAGATGGTTTCACAAGAGTTTCCTGGTTATTTCCGACTAAGCTGGCAACCGCTCAGTCCACTATTTCTTGTTTAAATACCATCTTTGCTTCTTTTGGTCCGTGTCAATATATAGTTTCTGATAATGCTAAGGCATTTACATCCAACCTCTTCCGTAAATTTTATTTTGACCTGTCTATATCACATGTAACTACATCGGCATATTATCCTCAACCATCTCTGGCTGAACATGTCAACCGTAATCTTAGACCAGCTCTCATTGCATTTCATCATGAAGATCATTCCAGGTGAGATACGTCCCTGCACTGGTTGGCCTTTGCTTTGAATTCGGCAGTTCATGAGTCCCGTAAGTTCACTCCTGCTTCTTTGATGTTTAAATCTGTGCCTAACACGCCGCTCTCTAACCTTTGGTCACTTAATGATATTCTACCAGAGATAATAGATCCCGATAATATTAGAGATCTATGGAAGAAGGCTAAGGCCAATCCTAAGGTGTCACATGAAAAGGTTAGGGAAAGATATGATCATGGACGGAGGCCCACCAGTTTAAAATTTGGAGATCAAGTCATGGTTAGAAACTTTGTTCCCGCGGGCAAGCTTGCCCCCAGACTTCATGGGCCGTGCATCATATTGGATTTTTTGACGCCAGTTACCTTATTAGTAAGCAATCCAGCCACAGAGAGGATCTTTAGAGTTCACCTGTCTCAGGTGAAACCTGTGTAATGTCATTGTTAACTTAGCCATCAATGTTTAGCAGCAGTTTGAAGGTTATAAATTTTGGGAGGCCTCATGCTCCAAATTATTTTATTTTGTTTTATATATATATAAAACAAAACTCTATGTACGATCTTCCCCTCTGGTTTTCCTGCTGTCAATTCCTTTGTGGCCATTACCAAGCCCCCGTCTCCTGCATATCCACACTATTGGCTGTAAAGCACCTTCCACGCCGCCCGCCCCTCAGCACCACCAATAAAGATCGTTCCCTCTAATCTCTAGTCTACAACAACACCTTTTCTGTCGCCAAGATATTACTGTTTCAGTGCCCCCGCAGCCGTTCGCTGCCGTACTGCAACAGAAGTGGGGTACGGGCCCACTCCATTCCCGTGAAGACTCTTTGGGAACGACGCGCTGGAGTCCATCTCCCGGCAAAGGCTGAAGTGCGGTGTCCCTACCGCCAACTCATCTTGCGAGTGCCCATATACTTCTAATCTGCGGCGTCCATCACCACGACTATCTCTCTCATAGTAGCGGGAGAGGTGTATCTGACGGTACTTAAGGGGTCTGGGCGACCTCAGCTGGATATCGGCAGCGGCGGCAGGACTTGCCGTCAAAAATATTCTCATGTATTTTACCTTCTATGACTACAAGGATATTCTAAAACTGGAGTTTAACAAGTTTTTACCTATCAACAAACAAAAACTTACAAATTTTCTTCAACCGGAAATTTTTTTTTTTTTAATTCTTCTGGGTCACCCCTAGGAAGGACATTTGGGGGGGGGAGGTCTGTACCAGGAGGTACACCTCTACGCTGCACGTTCAAAATGAGTGCCTAAAAGAACTCCTCTATCTATCAAATGTGAAACCAATAATACAACAAGTTAGAACTTTACTCTGAAGATGTCACCACTAAAATCTGATATAATTTTGTTATTGTGAAGTTTCCTGAACTAGGCCTATGTGAATTTCTACTTGTTTTGTGTTCCATTCATCAAGGAGTTTGGACATTCTCTCATAGATGACACTACCAAAGAACGATGATCATGCACCCTGGTGTGAAGTGAAAGAACCTTTGATTTAAAGAAGTTTTGTATTCATAAATTCTTTTTTCTAATTGATGTTCATTTATTTTTGGGTTGACAATATTTCCTTTTTTATTTCTGCCAGTTTTGATCTAGCCAATCCCTAATTTCTGTAATTAATTTACTACCAATCACAGTCTTCGTCTTCTTCTTCTTCTATTTTCAGTGTAACTTTTAAATTCACCAATAAAAATGAGAGGGTGTGGCTAGTTTAATCTTGAATGATCTCGAACTTTCCCTGAGGGTTTATATACTGCGGATTTTCATGTCTCTTGGCCAATTGATCGTCATCTTACTGAGTGTGTGTGTCAAGCAGGAGGCGGGAGGCCTCTTCGTCAGCTGCTAGAACTTCTTCCAGGTAATGGCCACTTAACATCTTTATTTCTTGCTAGCTCCGCAGTTTAACCCGAGGGAAAGGTCCGAAACTTTAACTATGTAACCAACTTCTCTAAAATATAAATCTCCTTTCGGCTAATGTAAAATTTCATAAAACTTTAACGGTAAATCGGTGTTAGAGAGTTCCCCTTCATCTTGGTTTGAGGTGCCACATTTGTTTCTGCAATGTATTAAAGTTATTTCCATGCGAACAACCTCAGTAGTTTGGGATTAGCCCCTGTTTCGTTGGCCAAGTGCCCTATAGGTCTTTAAATTTTTTGGAGCTCAATCTTAGACTCCATTCAAGTTGTACTTGGGCCGTTTATTCAACCTGTTCTTTTTCACTAAGGCCCTGTAGGTTGGACACTAGATACCTCTGTGTAATAAGATTTCTAATTGTTAATAGTGCCTTGTAAGGCCAGTGATTATTAGGTTTTCATGTTATGTTTGCCTTGAGTAGGCTTGGAAAACTGAGAGCACGTTAGCTTTTTCAAGTGTTGTAAAAGTGCCTCTGGGAGGCCTGATATTGTAGTTTAAGGAGTAAGTGCTCCATGTATCAGGGGATTTCTGCCCTTGTGTAAATTCATGAGATTTGTAAATTTGAGCGGGTAGATCAGGAAATGTAAAGCTAGGGGCTTAAAGCCCAATGGAGTTATGATTCTGAATCTTGGTTTTTTTTTTTTTTACCAAACTTATTTAACGTTTGCTACTTGTAAAAGTTGTCAATTTTGTTGTCTTAAAATATAACCTTCACTTTAAGTTTTAAATTCTATTCTTGACATTGTAGTTAGACCCATTCATCCTGGCACCTTCTTTTACCTCTGTGATCCACAAATACCCCGGAATAATAATAATAATAATAATAATAATAATAATAATAATAATAATAATAATAATAATAATAATAATAATGATGATGATGATGATGATGATGTTTATTAAGTCAGCAGCCCAGAAGCTGGTCGGGTCCTCAGCCTATATGTACTCTAATCTGTTTGTCATACTCATGCCTAGGCTTCCTTTAAGCATTCTTACCCTCTACATATCCCTCATAACTAAATGAATTGGTTTTGGATGTCTCAGGATGTGCCATAATTGTACCTCTTTATCTCATCAGATTTTGCCAAATCAATCTCCTCTAGCCAACTTAAGTTCATCATCATCATCATCATCATCATCATCATCATCTGTTATGTACTTTGTACAGGTCACCCTCAGTAATGTCTTACTCCATGGCTAAATGGCCAGCAATGTTGATTTTGGATTGTGGAATTCAGAGTTTGATTCTCTGCCATGTTGTGGGATCTTAATCACATATTAACTATTCTGGCTTGGGAACTAGGTCTTGTTTTATCCCTGATATTCTTGCAACTTTTAACAACAGACTACACTTCCCACCATTACAAACCTGACACGCCTTTTACTTCCTGCAGTAGACACTATTAACTCTCAATGGAGGTTCTGCCTCAATCGGACAGTACCTGGTTGTAATAATCAAACAATTATGTTTTATTTTATTTTTTTTTTTGCTATGGGCTTTACGTCGCACCGACACAGATTGGTCTTATGGCGACGATGGGATAGGAAAGGCCTAGGAGTTGGAAGGAAGCGGCCGTGGTCTTAATTAAGGTACAGCCCCAGCATTTGCCTGGTGTGAAAATGGGAAACCACGGAAAACCATCTTCAGGGCTGCCGATAGTGGGATTCGAACCTACTATCTCCCGGATGCAAGTCAAACAAAATTATTGTTTCACTTAACAATTTTCTAAACATCACATTTCAAAAGCCTCTCTTTCTTTCTGCACTAGTTGTCAATATATCACTTCCATACAACACCATGCTTCACAGTAACATCTTCAGAAACATGTTAGATTACACCTATGTATGATGAGGCAAACTATTTTTCTTGTTTTAGAAAGTCTACATTTAATAATAATAATAATAATAATAATAATAATAATAATAATAATAATAATAATAATAATAATAATGATAATATCTATTAAGTCAGCAGCCCAGAGGCTGGTCGGATCCTTAAATAACACCACCGAAGGTTGCGCGTTTGTAGGGAAACTGCAGAAACCAATGAGGCATACTAGGCAAGATGTGGAGTGAGGTAGTTTGCCACTGCTTTCCTCACTGGGCCAGGAAGTGCTATTGCAGCATGACTGAGCCTATGAACAACACCTTTCATAACAGTCAGACAACCAGGTGAGTTGGCCATGCAATTAGGGGTGCGCAGCCGTGAGCTTGAATCTGGGAGATCGTGGGTTCAAACCCCATTGTCGGCAGCCTTGAAGATGGTTTTCCGTCATTTCCCATTTTCACACCAGGCAAATGCTGGGGCTGTACCTTGATTAAGGCCATGGCCGTTTCCTTCCCATTCCTAGGCCTTTCCTATGCCATCGTCGCCATAAGACCTATGTGTGTCGGTGCGACGTAAAGCAAATAGAAAAAAATCTGACACACTGCTCGTGCTCCAATTGTCATTACTCAGCATCACTCATACCCCAGCAACTTCCATATTGTCATAGCCATGGATGAGGCTGGGACTTGTGGAAGCTGCACTTTGCTCTGGCCCGTGCCAAAAGATGGACGGAAAAGTACTCTATCCATCAAGAAATGGCAACAGGTGAAATAATAATAATAATAATAATAATAATAATAATAATAATAATAATAATAATAATAATAGTATGGCCTCAGCTACTGTGTGCAGACATTTCAAGTTGACGCCATCTGGCTGTCTGCTTGTCAATTTCGATGTTCCACTTTACTCTAGGGGTACTAGATGACAGACCGAATAAATCAAAGCTCTCTTGGGCGTCTGTGGCTGAGATTTATTTAATTTTGTTGGGTGAACACCAAATGTGTCACCAGAGATCTTTTCCATGCCGACATCATACGACATGGAGTGTTGGACTTTTTTCCGCCCTTCAAAAATCCAACTACCTCTGCCGGGTTTGAACCTACTATCTTGGGATCCGGAGGCCAACACTCTACCAGTTATCCATCTAGTCCGTTCATTTAAACTGAGTGCCTTTTAGAAGGCCATCTGCAATACCTAAAGTGAACTGTCTAGCATAAGAAGTTTTTAACTTTATCATCACTATAGACTTATGTGCCCCCTCTGGTGAGAGAATGGACAATTAATTTTCAAGAGAATTTTGGTATTTATCAGTTGGCTAAACTGTAATGTTTTCAGATTCTGTTTTGTGTTCTTACATTACTAGTACTGCTATCCCTTCCTTCTTCATATAAATTTTCCACCAACCAGGAATTTTGGATATTTATTAAATCAAGCAATCACAATCAGGGTGTGTACAGGGCTTCAGCCCAGAGAGTTCAGGAACCTTCCTCTCTGCTATAAAAGCTCCTAGTTGACTTTCCATCGCTCCAGTCAAGATGTTGAGTGTTCATAGAGGAGGCAGGGGGCAAGCCTTGCCCATCTCCGGAAGGCCCACCAGCTCAAGGTCAGGACAGACATCTTTTAATCATGTAATAGTTTCAGGAACCTAACTTGAGGAGAAGGTTTCAAAATTCTTTCTTAATGTAAAACTCAATCTACCAAAGTAAATTTTTAAACAAGCCTAAAGACCTTAGTCTAACTCAGGGAATAAAGAGTGTGTACCTTTTTTAATTCCCATTCAACTTGGTATTGGGGTGACTGTGATTTCGTAAACTTTAAAATTTCTCTCTTCTTTTTGGAATTAAAATTTTTCTCCATCTAGTCACCTCTGTAGTATAGGCTTAGCCTCTGTAACTTTGGACCGTAAGCTCACATAGTGTTTTTAAGGATTTTCAAGTGTATTTCACAGGAGGGCCAGTGTTCACCTCCTAGCATTTTGGTTTACGGCTGATAACTTTAATCTATCCTGTTGATCACTAAGGCCTATTTAAATGTAACTTAGGCTGCCGAGCAAGTAAGATAGTGAAAACTGTTTATACTTAATCTAATGAAAAAATTTAGATTGTGCCTTGGAGAGGCTTGAGTGTAATAAGTTTTGGAAAGTAGTCTCCTAAAGAGCGTGGAGCAAAGACGCTCTTTTGTAATTTATACCTTGGGAGCTTCAAGCTCATTCTGTACCTGATTGTTCTAGGGTTTTCTAGTACTGTCACTAGAGCTGACAAGCTAACCTTCATCTATCCAATTGTTATTTAGTGTTCACCTAGGTCATTCAGAAAGAAGAAGAAAAAAAAAAGGAAAGAAATAAAATTTTAAATTATACTTTGATCTTTTCTCTGTCCATACATTCATGCCTGCATCTTCTTACACCTCAATACTCCATGGAAAGTTAATAATAATAATAATAATAATAATAATAATAATAATAATAATAATAATAATAATAATAATAATAATAATAATAATAATAATAATAATAATAATAATAATAATAATAATAATAATAATAATAATAATAATAATAAATAGATACCTAAGCTGCCATGCAGACATTCTGATTTGATGCTATTTAGGCTGCCTGTGTATCAATTTTGATGTTCCATTTTATTCTACCAGATGGCATGATGTGGGTTACTGTAGTCACGTCCTAGTTTGTGAACCATGGGCAACAGCTGAGTGGCCTAGTAAGTGGTCCTGAGAGTCGGGATACCAGTTGCTATGGAATGGGAGTGGGCATCTTGGACATATTCTGAGTCATGGCCCTCCTTGTGCTCAGGCGGCTAGGACTATACAATCCACCGGTGGTCCATAACCCGTTAAAGGAGAGATCCTCACTTGGACTATGTGTAAGTAGGGTAGCATCCTGCTTTATGAATTTTCCCGAGCTCAGAACATTTTAAGCAAGACTTGGACCTACGGGAGTAATGGAGTCCCACTTCCATTTGACAGGAGAGGGACTCCTTGGAAACAACTTGGTGAACAATATGGAATTTGAAGGGGAGCTGTCAATATTGATGGGGCTTATGGAAGAAAGAAAGCAGAACTGGCGGATTCAGCAAAGAGGATGCATCTGGATGTGCTAGGAGTAAGTGATATTCGGGTAAGGGGAGATAACGAGGAAGAGATAGGAGATTATAAAGTGTACTTGACAGGTGTTGGGAAGGGAAGGGCAGAGTATGGGGTAGGGCTGTTTATCAGGAATACAATTGCACACAACATAGTTTCTGTTAGGCACGTAAATGAGCGAATGATGTGGGTGGATTTGGCAGTTGGAGGAATTAGGACAAGAATTGTGTCAGTGTATTCACCCTGTGAGGGTGCAGATGAGGATGTTAACAAGTTTTATGTTATGAAGCATTGAGTGACATCGTGGTCAGGGCCAACAGCAAGGATAGAATAGTGCTAATGAGTGATTTCAACGCGAGAGTTGGAAATAAAATTGAAGGATATGAAAGGGTGATTGGTAAATGTGGGCAAGATATGGAAGCTCATGGGAATGGGAAGCGTTTGCTGAACTTCTGTGCTAGTGTGGGTTTAGCAGTTATGAATACATTCTTCAAGCATAAAGCTATTCACTGCTACACATGGAAGGCTAGGGGTACGAGATCCATAACAGACTATATCTTAACCGACTTCGAATTCAGGAAATCTGTTAGGAATGTACCAGTTTTCCGGGGATTTTTCGATGATACAGACCACTATCCGATCTGTAGTGAACTAAGTATCTCTAGGCCTAGGGTAGAGAAAGTGAAATCTGTCTGCAAACGAATAAGGGTAGAAAATCTCAAGGATGAGGAAATTAGACAGAAGTACATGGATATGATTAGTGAGAAGTTTCAAACAGTAGAGAGTAAGCAGGTTCAGGATATAGAAAGAGAATGGGTGGCATACAGGGATGCGGTAGTAGAAACAGCAAGGGAATGCCTGGGAACAACTGTGTATAAAGATGAGAAAAGGTGAACATCTTGGTGGAATGATGGAGAGCAGCTTGTAAAGAGAAGGCTTATCAGAAATGGCTCCAAACAAGGGCCGAGACAGACAGAGATTTGTACATAGATGAAAGAAACAGAGCGAAATAAATAGTTGATGAATCCAAAAAGAAGTCGTGGTAAGATTTTGGTAATAACCTGGAAAGGCTAGGTCAAGCAGCAGGGAAACCTTACCGGACAGTAACAAAAGAATCTTAGGGGAAGGAGGGGAGGATGAATTGAACAGTGTTTTGAGTAATTCAGGTGAACTCATAATAGATCCCAGGGAATCACTGGAGAGATGGAGGGAATATTTTGAACATCTTCTCAACGTAAAAGGAAATCTTCCTGGTGGTGTTGAGAACAGCCAAGCTCACGGGGAGGAGGAAAATGATGTTGGTGAAATTACGCTTGAGGAAGTGGAAAGGATGGTAAATAAACTCCACTGTCATAAAGCAGCAGGAATAGATGAAATTAGACCTGAAATGGTGAAGTATAGTGGGAAGGCAGGGATGAAATGGCCTCATAGAGTAGTAAGATTAGCATGGAGTGTTGGTAAGGTATCTTCAGATTGGACAAAAGCAGTAATTGTACCTATCTATAAGCAAGGGAACACAAAGGATTGCAACAACTATTGAGGTATCTCATTGATTAGTATACCAAGCAAAGTTTTCGCTGGCATCTTGGAAGGGAGGGTACGATCAGTCGTTGATGGGAAGTTGGATGAAAAACATTGTGGTTTCAGACCACAGAGGGGCTGTCAGGATCAGATCTTCAGTATGCACCAGGTAATTGAAAAATGCTATGAGAGGAATAGGCAGTTGTGTTTATGTTTCGTAGATCTAGAGAAAGCATATGACAGGGTACCGAGGAAAAAGATGTTCATCATACTGGGGGACTATGGAATTAAAGGTAGATTATTAAAATCAATCAAAGGCATTTCTGTTGACAATTGGGCTTCAGAGAGTTCTTGGTTCAGGGTACTTGCAGGGGTTAGACAAGGCTGTAATCTTTCATCTTTGCTGTTCATATTTTACATGGATCATTTGCTGAAAGGCATAAAATGGCAGGGAGGGATTCAGTTAGGTGGAAATGTAGTAAGCAGTCTGGCCTATGCTGACGACTTGGTCTTAATGGCAGATTGTGCCGAAAGCCTGCAGTCTAATATCTTGGAACTTGAAAAAATGTGCGATGAGTATGGTATGAAAAGTATCCTTTTGACGGCTAAATTGATGTCAGTTGGTAAGAAATTCACCAGAATTGAATGTCGGATTGGTGATACAAAGCTGAAACAGGTAGATAATTTCAAGTATTTAGGTTGTATGCTCTCCCAGGATGGTAATATAGTGAGATTGAATCAAGGTATAGTAAAGCTAATGCAGTGAGCTAGCAGTTGCGATCAACAGTATTCTTTAAGAAGGAAGTCAGCTCCCAGATGAAACTATCTTTACATCGGTCTGTTTAGACTTAGAAGTAACAGACATGAAAGTAGCGAGAATGATTGCTGGTACCAACGGGTGGGAACAATGGCAGGAGGGTACTCGGAATGAGGAGATAAAGGCTAATTTAGAAATGAACTCAATGGATGAAGCTGTATGCATAAACGAGCTTCGGTGGTGGGGTCATGTGAGGCAAATGAAGGAGGATAGGTTACCTAGGAGAATAATGGACTCTGTTATGGAGGCTAAGAGAAGTAGAGGGAGATTTGCTTTACGGGAGCAAAGGCTGGGTGGACTCAGGATATCTTGTTCATAAGTTAGAAGTAACAGACATAAAAGTAGCGAGAATGTTTACTGGTACAACAGGTGGGATCAATGGCAGGAGGGTACTTGGATGAGGAGATAAAGGCTAATTTAGGAATGAACTCAATGGATGAAGCTGTATGCATAAACTGGCTTCAGTGGTGGGGTCATGTGAGGCAAATCGAGGAGGATAGGTTACCTAGAAGAATAATGGACTCTGTTATGGAAGCTAAGAGAAGTAAAGGGAGACCAAGACGAGGATGGTTAGACTCAGTTTCTAACGATTTAAAGATAAGAGGTATAGAACTAAATGAGGCCACAGCACTAGTTGCAAATAGAGGATTGTGGTGATGTTTAGCAAATTAACAGAGGCTTGCAGACTGAATGCTGAAAGGCATAACAGTCTTTAACGATAATGTATGTACGTAGATGGCAAAGAAGCCAGAACCCTACTGGGCTATCTATGGCTGAGTTTTTATTTTGATGGATAGATGCCAAATGTGTTAGCAAAGGTCGTTTACTTGCTGACATCGTACGACATGGGATGCAGAACCCTTTAAAAATCCGATGACCTCTGCCGGGTTTGAACCCGTCATCTTGCGCTCTGGAAGTGGACACCACCACTGATTCTCACAGAGGAGTTTGTTGCTCAACAATCTTATTTGAATGAAATTAAAGGGCTTTGATTTAAAAATAGCATATTTTTTTAGAATGAACCGGTATCTTGGTGTAGGAGTAGCATGCCTGCTTCTTATCCGCAGACCGCACTTCTGAGGAAGCGAATCTGACGGCGATACTGTGGCCGCGGAATGATGATGATAATAATAATAATAATAATAATAATAATAATAATAATAATAATAATAATAATAATATTGTCCTAGGTAAGGTGATGAGGGAACGGAAAAAAGAATTGAAAGCACAAAATAGCTGGAATCCAGTAAACATTGGGACACAAAAAAACAAGCTTGAAATTCCATGCTTAGCCTTCGCGGATGATCTGGCCCTTTTGTTCAGTGATGATGTCACAGCGATAAAGCAAGTTTAAATTCTCCATGAATGTGCCAAAAGGATCGGAGTTCATGTCTTCTTCCAGAAAACTGAATTCTGTTCAAAACTAGACACCCATAGTCTCAATACAAAATACAAACAAATCAACAGGGTCCCTCACGTCAAATCCTCGAACCAATCAGACAAGAAAAAATAGCCCAAAACAACCGTGTCCAAAAACTCAGAAGAGCATATGGGAGAACAAGAGAAATCTACAACAAAAAATGTATGTCTCTCCATGTTAAGATTAAACATTACAAAACTGTAATCAAACCTGAGGCTTTATATGGAGGGTAAACTCTAACGCTTCATAAAAAGAGCGAGCTCGAAACTATCCTAAAGGAAGAGCGAAAAATCATGAGGAAAATGTTAGGACCAAAACACACGGAAGAAGGGTACGCCTCCAATCCCGGAAATCCATGGAAAAATTATCTAATAATGCGGCAGACCTCAGGAAAAGAACATTCAAATTTTATGGACATGCTAAGAGGCTTCCAGAAACCAGACTAACCCACCAAGTTTTTGAAAGAGTTGATAAACTGAAGAATTTCCCTTGGACACAACAAACAAAAGCGGACATGAAGAACGCACAAATTCAACCTGAAGAATTTTTGAATCAAAATATAGGCCTATATAGAAAGAAGACTGACAAATGAGAAGTTACTCCAGAGAATGAAGTACGGTACCAAAAAGAGCAGGGTACCAAGTAGACGGATCTTAATGAATAGAAGAAAGCATCCTGGATCCTCCGCAAACGAAATGATAAATAATCGTGTGTTCCGAAAGGAGCCATTCACGCATAATAATAATAATAATAATAATAATAATAATAATAATAATAATAATATGTTATCGCGGCGGAGAGGACAATGAAATTGAAATAATAAATAAGGTAGTTCAACCTATTCAATACAAATAAATACGAAATGTAGTGTTACATTCCTATTTAATTGTAAGCGGAAGCGGTACCGGTTTCGACCTCAATCCGGGTCATCATCAGCCGAATAAATCGCAAAAAACAATGCATAGGTAAGAAAGAAATTAAAGATCAAGTCCCCCACAAAAACAGTTGAAGAGGCAATATAAAACAACGGGGATAGGCACTGTACAATTCAGAAGAAGTAGAAGGTAGGTCACTTAAAAGAAGCAAGGCGCAATCTTCTGAACAGCAGCATAGCACACGCAAAGTTCGGCATTGTCTCATAATGTTTACGAGAAGCGAAGAACAGTTAAATGAGCCGGCTTGCATACACTATCAGGCGCGAAGTCACAACACAATCCAACAAATATGAAGATCCAAAGTCGTGCAGCCGAAGACGAGTAGTTCAATTGAAGTAAATTGCCAGCTCCCGAAGATCAGCGCGACATATTCAACGTCAGGCACTGTGCTTTCAAACGCCGACGGAACTCGATGAATAGCTTAATGATCCAGTATTTGCTTAATACAATTCAATATCATTGAAATATGTAACTAGGATCTTGTAGATTTTTTAGAACAGTTGACGTCAACTGATCTTCGGGAGCTAGCAATTTACTTCAATTGAACTACTCGTCTTCGGCTTCTGCACGATTTTGGATCTTCATATTTATTGGATTGTGTTGTGACTTCGCGCCTGATAGTGTATGCAAGCTGCCTCATTTAACTGTTCTCCGCTTCTCGTAAACATTATGAGACAATGCCGAACTTTGCGTGTGCTATGCTGCTGTTCAGAAGATTGCGCCTTGCTTCTTTTAAGTGACTTACCTTCTACTTCTTCTGAATTTTACAGTGCCTATCCCCGTTGTTTTATATTGCCTCTTCAACTCTTTTTGTGGAGACTTGATCTTTAATTTCTTTCTTACCTATGCATTGTTTTTTGCGTTTTATTCGGCTGATGATGACCCGGATTGAGGTCGAAACCGGTACCGCTTCCGCTTATAATTAAATATGAATGTAACACTACATTTCGTATTTATTTGTATTGAATAGGTTGAACTACCTTATTTATTATTTCAATTTAATTGTGATACATTTCAATACGGAACATTATGAAATTTTTATCTTTAAATGCCGAGAGGACACTCGACATCTCGTAATCTGCAGGCCTTTGGGATAAGCAGCTGTCGGTTGGTAGGCAAAAATCCATTCCGGGCTATTGTGCCATGGGGTTTAGTTTTGTGTGTGTGTGTGTGTGTGTGTGTGTGTGTGTGTGTGTGTGTGTGTGTGTGTGTGTGTGTGTGTGTGTGTGTGTGTGTGATTTTGCGCCTTTTGCGCCCGTTGTTGTCACATGAGGATTGCACCAGATAGAAAATTACCATTTCTTCAAATGCTGTATGTTAAGAGACCTCAGAACTCGAAATGTCGTTCTTTAACGAGGTGGAAGCTAGTGACATGGAGGTGTCACATTTAAAAAACATCAAATGCCATCGATCTCAGGCAGTACAAAATCTGCTATCTTGGAAACGAAGGGACAACAACTAACGGTGTACTGTACGTCATTGCTGCCGGAGACTAACAAGTATAGAGCAGGACCGTTCAGATAAGTCACACAAACCTTGACTGATGCGATCTCATAGGACGTACCGGTATGTGCCTGCACCTTCGTACGAAATTTCTGTTACTTGCAAGTCTTCGATCGATGCAGATGTTTACCATACTAATTTTTGGCTCCATGGCTAAATGGTTAGAGTACTGACCTTTCGTACAAGGGGTCCCGGATTCCATTCCCAGTCGGGTCGAAGACTAGTTAATTCCTATGGCTCAGGGGCTGGGTGTGTATGCCGTCTTCAGTACTAAAATTCATCATAGGTAGGGCCCTATTTTCACAGACGCGAAGGTTGTCTGTTGGCGTCCCCTCGAAAGACCTGCACCAGCCACATGACATTATTTTGCGTACTAATTATAGCGATTACGAAAAGTAATTTACATGAGGCGACATTGTTATGCCAATCAGTAAACGACGGAAAATTAGTTGCCAACTATGTATTATTCTCGAAATCAAGTTTTAACTTCCAAATTTTCAATATGCTAATTTGAATGCTAGTGTGTAAAATCACCAATTTCAAAACCTCTTCTACGAGGATATACTAAAAGTTAGGGAACAAGTGTTCAGTCCAGTATCTGAATTAAAAAAGTGATAAATTCGGGCAAAAAGTAAAATAATTTCAACCCTGTAAGTCCGAACATGTTTTAAAGTACCCGCTTCACGTGATAGCTAAATCTATCGATTCATACATTTCCTTTCTTGACAAAGAGTCGATTCTGACGAATCGATATACATGACAAGTGCCCGTTTCGATTCCAAGACGACCAAGAGCCAACGAGAACGAGGAAGTGTTTATACTTCGTAATTTTCTACGTTCGGAAGTTCTGACGAATAGCGAAACGAAGCAACATTGCATGTCGTTGTTGTGACATCCCTTGGATTTGCCTTTGTTCAGGAAAACAAGATGAACTTTGACGTTTAGTGAAGCAAGGACAATAGTGTTTGTGAAATAATTTAGCAATACCGTAAACATGATTAGAAGGTAGGTTACAATATATTAAATGTATCGTTAACTGAAATTGCTTAACAGTTCGTATCATTACTTCTTAATTTCTAATACAATCAATTTGTAAAAATTCCTTGCCGTTTTCCCAACATTAATGTAGCCCGACCAATCGCATTTCTATTTACTCTACGTAGAGGGGAGGGGGGCAGATTCGGAGCCTGTTACTTTGCCTTTCAAATATTTTTATAACAGTGCGATTTTTGATCTTTTTACGAAATATACAATCCAATTTTGATAATAGGAAAGTAAAAAATAGAAGTAGCTATCGACGTATCTACAGTATCGCATGGCAGAACAAGCTCAGCACTTTTCCACGTATTTATAATGACTATGGGGAAACTGTTGCACACAGTTGTCTGTTGACTGCTACAGCTTACCATAATACCGTACCTGTTTCATGTCTGATCTGCAACATCTCCAGATTTTATCTTTCACTGCTCACATTACCCACCACAGTTATCTAATCAAAGTATAGCAGCAGTAAAAACATACCAAGAAAGCTGACAGATCCTAGTTAGCCTAAATGTACTGCAGGTAGCCTATGGACCACAGTATGCACGTTCTTGTTAAAGTGGTTTGAATTTGACTGGAATGGCTAAAAGAACATATCGACAATATTACTACATGGGGATGGATTACTATGTAACTCAAGGCATGCCAAATTCAATGGTGCCCCATACCCTGCACATTTCCAAGATATGGCCGTGGTTCTCCAGGATGAAAAATCCTAATGACCTGCATTGGATATCCATGAAGAACACCGCCACCATATATTTATTTGACCTGAACATCCAAGACCATGCAGCTGGAGTTAATTGTGGAACACAGTAAATCCTACAGAGCTGTCCCCACAATTTGAGAACATTATGACATACGATGTAGGTCTAGCACTTACTATTGCAGATGAATGACAATAAATTTATGTAATGTCCATCTAAATCCTTATAACAAACCAATGGCAATAAGCTACATAACTTAGATCTTCATTGTAGCCTGTTATGCCTTTTAGGCCTGCAAGCCTCTCTGAATTTACTACATGCCTCCACAATCCTTTATTTGAAAGCTGCTCTGTGGCACATTTAGTTACATACCTTTCATCTTTCAATCATTAGAAACCAAGTCTAAATACTGTCATCTTGGTCTTGACCAAGTCCATTGTTTTCCTAAATAACCTATCCTCCATTTGCCTTACATGACCCCACCACCCAAGCCAATTTATGCATACTGCTTCATCCATTAAATTAATTCCTAAATTATGCAGCCTTTATCTTCTCATTTTGAGTACCCTCCTACCATTGTTCCCACCCAATCATTGTCTCAATTTTCATGTTTAAAACATTCAGGCTTTCAGTGGTGTCTCAACAGCATACTAGCAGCTAGACTCTTGGAAAGTATGGCAATCCAACTAATGAGCCCACTGCCACACCAAGGTGAAACACTGGTAATTTCACAACTGAAAAGGCCTAAAGAGCTCAAACATATTAACACCTGCAATCAATGAATTCTGGTTTTCTTCTGGGAATACTTTCATGTCTGTTATTTCTAACTTATGAATAAGAGACTCTGAGTCCACCCAGTTTGCACTCACGTACTTGGCCTGAAAACACACCAGTATACAGATTCATCCAGAAATTGACTTCTTTCTTTGCAACTGAAAGGTCACTGCATTAGCACTGCTGCACCTTGATTCAATCTCTCTTACTATAAGCCTACTATCATCCTGGAAGAATACACATCCTAAATACTACCTATTCCAGTTTTGTATTCCTGACCTAACATTCAATCCTGTTAGGTTTCTTCCCTACTGACATCACTAGTCTTGGAAATGCTCATTTTCATCTCACACTCACTGCACCACTGTTCAAGTTTTAAGGTATTAAGATGCAGGCTTTCAGCACAGTCTGCCATTAAGACCAAGTTGTCAGAATGGGCCAAACTGCCTGCTACATTTTCACCAAACTGAATCCCTCCCTGCCACTTTATACCTTTCAGATGATCCATGTAAAATATGAACAATAAAGGTGGAAGATTACAGCCCAGTCTAACTCCTGTAAGTACCTTCAACCAAGACCCCATTCTACCATCAATTCTCACTGCAGCCCAATTGTCAACATAAATGCCATTGATTGCTTTTAATAATCTACCCTTAATCCCGTAGTATGACTTAAGTCTTTTCCTTGGTACTCTAGCATAGGCTTTCTCTAAATCTATGAAATAAACATGACAGTTTATTCCTCTTGCAGCAATTTAATTACCTGGTGCATACTGAAAATCTGATCCTGATAGCCCTGTGGTCTGAAACCACACTGGTTTACATCTACTTCCTTTCAACTATTGATTTAACCCTCACTTCCAAAATGCCAATGAACATCTTGCTTGGTATAATGATCAATACCGGGCGAGTTGGCCGTGCGCGTAGAGGCGCGCGGCTGTGAGCTTGCATCCGGGAGATAGGGGGTTCGAATCCCACTGTCGGCAGCCCTGAAGATGGTTTTCTGTGGTTTCCCATTTTCACACCAGGCAAATGCTGTACCTTAATTAAGGCCACAGCCGCTTCCTTCCAACTCCTAGGCCATTCCTATCCCATCGTCGCCATAAGACCTATCCGTGTCGGTGCAACGTTAAGCCCCTAGCAAAAAAAAAAAAAAAAATGATCAATGAAATACTTTGATAGTTGTTGCAATCCTTGCTGTTCCCTTGCTTATAGATACCAGTAGGTGCAACTACTGCTTTCGTCCAATCCGAAGGTAGGTCCTGCCTTCCCCCTATGTTTCTCGATTTCAGCTCAAATTTCATCTCTATGACTGGAGTTTACTTCCCATCCTTTCCACTTCCTCAAACATAATTTCACTAACACGCCCCATGAGCTTGGTTGTTCACGACATCAACAGAAACATTTCCTTTAGGCCTATGTTGAAAAGATTTTCAGAATATTCCTTCCACCTGTCCTGGAATGTACTATGAGTTCACCTGTTTGACCCAAAACATTATTCATTTCCTTTTTCTTTCCCTTTCTAAGATCCTTTATTGCTGCCCAGAAAGGTTTCCTTACTGCTTGACCAAGCCTTTCTAGGTTATTACTGAAATCTTCCCATAACTTAGGCCTATTTGATTCAACAATTATTTGTTTCACTCTGTTTCTTTCATCTATGTAGGCTACGATTCCGTATCAGCATTGGTCCCTGTTTGGAGCTAATTCTGATGCACCCTTTTTACATATTTACAAAATGTTTGCTTTTTCCCATCTTTATTATTAACCAAAATGTGCACATGTGCAAAATACAAACCCTATATTACATTACTCTAGTCCTAGTTTTGTTATAGACATTTGTCTTTTGCTGCAGATATTTGCATGATATCTTTCACAGTCGCCTGTTGCCATTTCTTGATGGATGCAGTATTTTTGTATCAGTCTCTTGGCACAGGCTAGAGCAAAGTGGTTGTTTTTTTTTTTTTTTTTTTGCTAGGGGCTTTACGTCGCACCGACACAGATAGGTCTTATGGCGACGATGGAATAGGAAAGGCCTAGGAGTTGGAAGGAAGAGGCCGTGGCCTTAATTAAGGTACAGCCCCAGCATTTGCCTGGTGTGAAAATGGGAAACCACGGAAAACAATCTTCAGGGCTGCCGATAGTGGGATTCGAACCTACTATCTCCCGGATGCAAGCTCACAGCCGCGCGCCTCTACGCGCACGGCCAACTCGCCCAGTAGAGCAAGGTGTAGCTTCCACCAAAGTCCTAGTCTCATCCATGGCTGTGACAATATGGAAGCTGCTGGGGTATGGGTGGTGCTGAGTAATGACATTTGGGGCACAACTAGTGTCCGAGTGTTAGGAAAGGTGTTGCTCATAGGATCAGTCATGCTGCAGTGGCACCTTCTGGTCCACTGAGGAAAACAATGGCAAACTACCTCACTCCTCATCTTGCCTAGTATGCCTCATTTGGGCTCTGCCATTGGTTTTTGCAGTTTCCCTATAGCTGCATAGCCTTTGGTGGTGCTATTTGATGATCCAACCAGCCTCTGGGCTGATGACCTAACAGACAGACATCTTTCACAGTGTTCATTGCACAATTCACACACACAATTTTCATTTGGGTGATGAAATCTCTTATTTTGGCAGAACTTGTGATGATAACCATGCGTTATTACGTATTGAAGCTCATAATTTGCTTGTTTCCAGTCATCAGTCATTATGGCGTCTGTTGAATAAAAGTCGTTCCAGATATAGCTGCATTTTTCTATGAGAATTTGGAATGTGTTCTCGTAGGTCTTAAGTGTTTGGAAGGTGTATCTGACTTCTGATGTCTTCTATAAAGAAAGTTTCTTTTAGTAAGACATCGTGCTGTCTTCTCAATAACCAGGATTCGTTTAATATAACAAGCTTTAACTTTCTCTAACGTTATCAGGTCGTTAATTTTAAGCTTATCCAAGATCATATTGTACCGGTAACGGCGGTACCAACTAAGTCCCCGTCATAAAAATCCTAAACTTACAGACCGCTTACGAAGGACTGACCAGGCAGCGAGCAACAGCTGTGCGTGAGTGACGTAGTGAGCGGGTGACGTCACAGCATGCCTCGCCACACTACAGAGCCTGGACCGATGTAGAATGTTCTACGAGTTTCGACGGATCAGATATAAATACGTACTGTTTCACTCAGCAGATCAGTGTCTATTCCAGCAGGTTACAGTACGCTGCAGTGTGTGTGTTCCAGCAGGTTACAGTATGTTGCCCGAGTGTAATACCAGTGTGTGGCCGGAATTTCTATGTGCACACTAGACTGTAGTATTCGCACAGTCAGTTCGCGGGTACCGTGATCGAGCGTGAAGCCGCTATTAAGTTTCAAGTTCGTGGACTTTAATCTCATTGTGTTGGATATGGACTTATGCAGATTTCTATTGTGACAACTTTTACTCCGATAAGACGTGAGGTGAATTGTGTATCGTCTGGACATTATCTATTGACTGTTACTCGATACGAGTGTCTACGACCCACAAACGTTTTCGAGTGCTCAAAATTGAAATTTTTTGGACAGGACTTAGAACTGATTGCTCCTTGCCGAGTACTAAATACTTTGAGTTATAAAACTGTGTTTGAATCCAAATTTAATTTACCAATCCATAAACTGCGTCGACATTTTAGGTCATAAACTGTGAACTGTGCATGTGTGAACAGTGCATTTCTATTCTAATAAGCAGTGTATTTCAATTCTGCGAACATTTAGTTTACGAACAGTCGAACCAAGGACTGTCAGTACTCAATTAATTTCGTCTTTGGTTTCATGTTATTTTCAATACGTGAATGAGTTCTGATTCACGAGCGGAACATCTTTATTTCATTTAAATTATATTGAACAGTGCTTCAATGAACTGAGTCATGTGACATTACTTCACGTTGTACTAGGTGCAACGAACTTTAAGTAATTCTGTTAAACTCGACAATCAGTTCCGAGTGGACTTTATTTTATGAATATTTCTTTCACTTGGCACGTGACAAAATTAAGTGACATTTCACCGAGACATTTGTGTTTGGACTTTGTTAAAAGCATTTATAAACACTCTCTCATCTGTGCAGAAGCAGCCTTTGCATTAACTCGCCCCAGAGCTTAACGATGTTCATTCATGTTCACCATTTACAAGGACTACCTCAACGCCATGGATTTTCAAGACACCGAATAGATCTTCTAGAACTTCCATCGGGGGACGAATGGTGGTCCGCTGCTATGGAAAATGGAGCTGCCGGAATCCAAGGACATCGCCAGCCATAGGACGAGGAACATTTTCGACTGTATACGCTGTACAGAGGTGATATTAATTTCAATCTTTTAATAAACTCTGAAAAAAGGTTTTTAGGATTTCTTTTAAACAAACCCTCTCCCTCTGTATGCACTTCAGCGACTGGTACACGCCCTGCGTCTCATCTCTACCGAAGTACCAAATTTACTGTTACAATATGGATCCCATAAGTTGCTCTTGGTGCTATAGCTGTTTTAAATAGTATCATTGCTGTTTTTGTTGAAAGTTTTTGTGGTTGTTGAATGTTGTAAATTACTTTTATTGCTGATGTTCTTTGATATGATTATTAAAAGATGCCATTGTTGTTTGAGAAGTAACTCCGAGATATTTGAATTTTGGTACTACTTCTAGAGGTTTATTTTGATGGATAAATATATCTTTTGGAGAGAGCTTACCACCTCTTCTGAAGGTCATTTGTTTAGTTTTGTCATGATTTATTTGTAAATCATTTTCTAGAGCTCATGAAGTGAGTCTGTTTACTACCTTCTGGAGCTCTTCTCTGTCTTCTGAACCTATTACCATATCGTCTGCACAGAGTAGAAGTATTGCTGAACTGTCCTTAATGATATTTGTGATGTCTGCTGTCATGATATTGAACAGTAATGGGCTAATCGGATTTCATTGTAGAACAACATTAGTTTGAATTAAACTCTCTGCTAAGTTGATATCATCAGATATTTGGATGAAATTGTATTTTAAGGTGTCTGAAAGTATTTTCATTATTTGGTGTGCTTCGCCAATCAACAGACTGAGTTTTCGGATTTATGAAATCGAAGGCTTTTCTGTAATCTATGAAGACTACAAAATATTTTCTCCCTGGTTGTCTTTTGTATCTTGAACATGTTCTAGTAAGCAGTTCATAGCATGGAGAGTGCTTCTTCCCTTTCTGACCCAAATTGGTTTTCTGGTATTAGGACATCTATTTCATTGGTAAGCCTGCCGTTTAAAATTTCCATGAATATTTTGAAGGAAGAGTTTTCGAGGGCTATCTCTCTGAGTCTGGGTTATAGGTTTCCCATTTTCCTTTGAGAAGAACTTTTATTGTTGATGTTCTCCATTGTTCAGGTATTTTTCCTGTACTCAAACATGAATGATTCTATCCAATAGTCTTCCATCACATTGTTTCTTGTCCTGAAGCCTTGCTGTTTTTTGCTTTTGTTATTGCACGATATATTTCCTCTCTCGTTATCGGGATGATATTTTCTGTTGTTTCCGTAGCATAATATTTATATGCTGTTTCCTTATGTTTGATGTTTAGAATGGTGCCAAAATGATTTTCCCATGTGTCCTTGGAAATTCCTTTTATTGTAGGTGGTCTCTGTTTTCTGAGCGCTATGAAAGGATCTTTTTGAGAAAGTTCTACTTGTCTTTTGGCATCTAGATCTATGCAGCCTGCTTTTTTCTGCTTAATTAAAATTTTGTACAACTTTCTTTGTTGGGCGGATAATGATAAATCGTGTATTTACATTGTGGTTTTGGCTTGATGTAGTGCTGATAGGGTCTTCTTCCGTTCATCATAGCATGCTTTGTCAAACTGTGGTTGCGATTTCCTATCCTTTATTTGTGTTTGACACGATTGCAAAGTCGTTGCGCATAGTTCTACTGCTTCTATTATTTGATGTTGCTGTATTAGATGTGTAGCTTCTATTTTGCCCAAATTTTCTTTAAATTTTTCCAAATCAAATTTCCTAGATATTCTGGTCGCCACAAGGTTGATTGAAGATAATGGTTGACTAAAATCAAAAGTTGTTATAACTGGTATATGTTTTCTTATTGGCTGATGTCCAAAGTGCTTTCCCATCTTTATACACATTTGTTCCTGGGCATTCCCCTTGCTGTTTCTACTACAGCATCCCTGTATGATACCCATTATAACTTTACACTAATCATATCTATTTCTAATTTCCTCGTCCTGAAGGTTCCATTCATCTGCACACGGATTTCACTTTTTTTACCCTAGACCTAGAAGATAAGTTCAAAAAAAATCACACACACGCCCAGACCTATCAAGATAAGCTTATATAGGCCTATATCATCTTCTTCTGTTACCCTTATCGAGGGAGCTCATGGGTTGGGAAGTGGATCATTGACCTCCATCCATTTCTTGCACCTCCCTGGAGATGCATGTGATGGGCGTCGCTTCTGTGGTGCTCCATAGCTCTTTGTCCTGACGTTGACAGTTCATGCAGGCCATTATGCCTTCCAAATTAGACCTTTGTGACAAAAATTGTACACTGTAAGATCAAACGCCCCTCACAAACCATGGTTATAATGCATTTCTCAGCATTCATCAGAAACTCTACAACTTAAAAAAAAAAAAAAAAAATGCTGCTGGTGCTGGGTAAATACATACACAAAACACTGAAGATGGCAACACAACTTGTTAGTGGCGAGCATGATGGCTGTCCACACACTAGTCTAGATTTTGTATTCAAGAGGGAAGGAGATTGTTTTCAGTTTCAAAGGCTGGAAAAATAGAAGAATGTTCGAGTGGTGGCGGTGGTGATTATTGTTTTAAGAGGAAGTACAACTATGCAACCATCCTCTATGCAACACTAATCAGAGAGGAAAAAATGAAAGGGATGTGACACTTCAAAATGAATATATCGGCCAAAGACAGACAAGGGGTACGAAGGACTTGAATGCTCTAATACTGTTAGTGCCAGAAAAAATCAAGAGTTGACCAAGGAAGGTTGGATAGAATAGATGAAAGTGAGGATCCTGACACAAGTAAGAGGAAGCAATGCCAGGACTTGGCTAAGAGCCCTGTGGTCGCCAACCCATGCTCCCAAGTTCAGAACCCCTGGGGCTCCTTTTAGTCGCCTCTTACTACAGGCAGGGGATACCGTGGGTGTTATTCTACCACCACCCATCCACAGGAGGATTCACTGAGAGAGAGAATATTGTATCCTAGTATTAATCTTCTCTAAATGAAGTTCAGGAAAGAAGGCAGAAACATTGTGTGTATGGATGAAATGTGGTTAAATATTGGAACAACAAAAAATGGGTACCCGTACCCGGTGGGCGGAAGTTAGGCTAGAGATCCAACATGGCCTGGCCCAGATGACGTCTCCTAACACTCAGCAGGCTCACCAACGTCTGCATTGTTAATGACAAGACCATTGGGCTGGATTGGTTAGGTCTGGGGAGTGACAGAACTATTGGTCCGGATTGGTTAGGCCCAGTTAGTAACAAAACCATTGGACTGGAGGCAAGCAAAGGGGTTCTGGAAGAATAAGCCCCCAGGTTGGAGCCGCAAAGCAGCCCTTAGACCTCAAGTATCCCGCTGACAACACCACTGATCTGGATTGGTTAGGTCCAGCTAGTGACAAAACCGTTGGGCAACTTACAAATTAGCGGTTCTCTTACTTTGCCAAATATGGCAGCCTTGTATTTGCACATGATGTAAGCTCTTTTGGAAACAATATGTAACTTGGCCGGCAAATAAGAACACAGCAGAACCTTGGCCGGTCAATGGGGACGCGGCAAATGGTTGCATTCAGCCTTGGTTTTAATTCTTTTTTATATAAGTAAGCATACTTCTAGGGGTGGGATGGTGGGTTCCTGGCAAGCGTAAAGGAAGGATCTTTCCTTTTTACTACTTAAGGTATCATTGCATATCGTTTTTATGTGAAGGTATCATTGCATATCATTCTTATGAAATTTTTCTTCTCCCTAAGTCTACCCACCGGATACGGAAGTGCCACCCGAAAAAGATCTGAGTTACAAGTTACAAGTAACAACTCTCATTATTGTTCCGTATTGAAGATGACGTTAGGCATAGATATCTATGCCTAAAGATCTGAGTCTCAATCTGATAGTTATATCTATACAAAGAGGCATATCAGAACTTAATACTTTGAAGCCAATCACAAACACAGGTTTGTAATGTCAGCAATGCAGGGAATAAAATGATGGAAACATGTGTAGAAGAATGACAATCTTGTTGTCACCATGAGTATATTGAGTGGAATAGTAATGGTTTTGGTTTTTAATTTTTCTTGACCAAATAAGCTCTAAATAGAATATTTAGAAACTCTCCCAAAAGTACAAATTTAAAACCTGACAGTTGCAATTTTTAAATAATTTTTCTCTTGTATGTATATTATATACAGGGTTTGTTCACCTCAAATATCTTCTGATTCATTAAGGATAGAGGGGCTGCCTAGCCGAGGTGGTAAAGGTGTGCTTGGTGCGCCCGGAAGGACGTGGGTACGAGATTTCCACTTCCGGTTCACTCAGCCTACACCAAAAATGAATACCAGGTTAATTCCTGGGGACAAAGGCAGCCGGCGTAGAGCTAACCACTCTATTCAATCAAGCGCCAAGGTTACGGATAGTGGAAGCCCTTACCTTTCACCCCTCCAAGGGCCTTCATGGCCTGTAAGAAGATGACTTTGCTTCGTTAAAGATATAGACATTCTGTTTTCAAATTCTTAAGTTGTATCAAGGAGTTCATAAAACACTGTCCAATTCGTTGCCGTCACATAGATAATTAGCAAGAAACCAGTAGCAACTTTGGTTTTTTAAATGGGACAAAACTAATTTCACTCAATAGAACAACTAAGAATCAAGTGACAAGTTCATTGATGTGCTTATTTTACAAATCTGACAAGTACATTTGGAGATATTAAAGGGCTTCATGTATATAAGCTGCTGAATTAGTGATACCTGACTGGTAACATGTATTATCCCCTTTTGCTCTGATGATGATTATGATGATGATGATGATGATGCAGTTTGCCACAGACTCAAAAAGCATTGGGGAGCCATACTGATCCATGACCACTGCTCAGCCTCTTATAATGCATGGAGATTGGTCACAACAGAGCTCAGGGTACACACATCCCTTTTGGACGAACTTTCAGATGTGCTCATTAGGATTGAGATGTAAGTGACCTTGGGGACAAAGCAAGCATCTTCATGTCCATGGAGTACTCATCGAACCAACCAGGCACAATTCTGGAGTGATAGGCCGGGGCACTGCCTTGCTGTAGGTACAGGTCTCCGCCAGGGTGCTGGAAGCATATAAATAGGTGGAAGTGATCTGACAGAAGGTTCCGGTATAGTTTGCCATTAAGGGATGTGGCATATGTACCAGGGGTCCTATTTCATCCCATGTAAATAGCCTCCACCATTACCAGCCTGAACTGTACCCTGCTGGCAAGAGGGATCCATTGCCTCATGTGCTTGGCAATGCATACGTACCCTGCCATCGGCAAGTACCAAATAGTATCTCGAATCATATGTCCAGGTGACATTTTTCCATGCTTAAAGAGGTCCAGTGGTGCTTTTCCTTTGCCTGTGTTAGTTTCTGTGCTTTGTGATGTGCAGTGATCAGAGGTACCATTGTAGGACGGTGGCTTCTGTATCCCTTACCAAGGAAATAGTTCTGGCTGCTCATATTTCATTGTAACCAAGCATGAATATGCAAGTGACCTACTGCACTGTGGCCCATCTGTCCATTCTTACCATCTTACTACCTGTGTCACATCAACACATTGTACACCACAGTAGTTAACCCTGGCGGCATTGGTTTCACCCGAATCCACATACTCACAGTACACTCTTGACATGGTAACCTGTGGAGAACTCAGTGCCTGCACGACTACAGTGATGGAATGGCCCGTACATCTAGCACCGATTAACATCTAATGTTCCAAAATCTCATGTTTTATTTACCTTGTGCTCATCTGTTACACAGCCAGTAAGAGCTCTGATGGCATCACAGTCATGTTCTCCACTGTACTAGAACATTCGTGGGCCTTCTGCAGCGCCATTTCACCAAAACATCAAGCTATATCTAATTCACTTGCTCATCAGTGCTTATGCATCATGTAATTCATGTCAATTTCTGTTTCAGGACTAGAAAGCCAAAACAAAATCCAAAAATCACAGCCTTGCGACAAGAAGGACATGAAGAATATGATATTGTGGAAGATTTGCCTCGATTGAAAGACAAAACAAAACGCATTCATATTGGCTGGCTGTTTGATATCAAAGGGAGGCCAGCTCTGAGAGATCTATGTCGAATGTTGGACAGTACAGCTGATTCCATCAGTATTCCAGGATGGAAAGATTTAGCTTTTAAGCTTCAGTTGGATCCACAAACAGTTGGGGTAAGAAGAAATACCTCCTTGCTCTTACATCAGTATTTGTTGTTAGCAACCCTCCTGTAACTACTGTTCAAATGTGTCAAGATCTCATGTCTTATTTACCCTGTGCTCACCTGTCATTCACACAGCCAGTATGACGACGGACAGCATCTCTCAGTTTTAAATCGTAAATGATCTGTCAGGTCAGAGCTGGTTCAGAGCAAAAAGATTCACTGTGTGAACCCAACTTGCAGGCAACGCATATCCCTAAGAAATTTAACATTCAGAAGTAATTTTGTTTCTTAACCCTCCGTCGGTCGCACCGTATCCAGAAGACGCTAGCGCTAGTTTTTTGCACCCTACATCAGAGCGCATGCGTCTGGTGAACCTGCACTCACAGTATCTTCATAGCTGCCAGTGTCTTACAATGCAGTTGAGAAGTTCTCATTGTTGATAACTTTAGTGTTGGGATACTGAACGTTGGCGCTTACCGGATGCCACGCGACCTAAACCTTCTGTGTTTTTAGTATGGCCAGTAACCGTCAGTTTTTCTATTTAAACAATCCTAGTGACTTGAAATTAATGCACAGTTTACTTACTGATGATTTGACGAACAGCAGCAGACTGAAGAGGATAGTGATACTAATGCTGAAGATCTTCCGGCTGAGAGCAGAGAAGACAACTCCGATACTGATGAAAGTGGAGCAGAAGATGAGCCTCTTCTCAGGGACATCCTGCTTTATACAGGAAAGGATTGAAACACAAAATGGGGTAAGCACCCTAAATCTAATCATAGGAAGAAAACACCCCCCACATAATTCGCTCACCAAACTGCTAGGAGTTATTGGTAATGCACGTCACGTAAAAGATGAATGTGAGTGTTGGAAATTGTTTATAACTGTCAAAATGTTACATAATACCAATATAAATGGTCCGTTATTGGACATTATAAATTTTCCAGCTAACTCATTCCTGGTTGCCAGCGTTTCGCCCTGTGCTAAGTTGGGTTCATCAGTTGGTAAATAGCACACCTACCAAGACGCATGGCTAGTGCATACAATGGAGGCCACTGCATAGGCTACTTGGAGCCACCGGCAGTGCCATTGCACTATGAGACACATTGTCTCATTATCAAAATTGATGCAGAGATGCGAAAATGACTGATATTATTGAAATAAAGGCATTCACAGGACTTTTATATTTGGCTCGTGCTTTACATTCCAACGAAACAATGCTTGAGGACTTGCAGGACACGGACGGGAATGAAGTGGAAAAATTCCGTTTTGTTATGAATTGTTTTCAATGTTTGCTTTGTTGCTTTCTTCTTGACGACAGGGTTTCAAGAGAGGAACGTAAGAAGTTAGACAACTTGGCAGCTATCTGGGAAGTATTTCAATCATTTGTTGACAACTGTAAGAAGAACTATTCCCTCAGGGCATTTGTAACAATAGATGAAAAGCTGGAAGCCTATTGTGGCTGGTTTAAGCAGTATATCGCATCAAAACCAGCCAAATACGGGGTAAAAATATACGCCCTAGTGGATGCAAAAACATTCTATTGTCATAATTTGGAAATTTACCCAGGGAAACAGCCAGAGGGGCTGTTTCATATCAGTAATAAACCATCAGATGTTGTTAAGTGGTTGGCACAGCCTATTATGTCGTCACCATTAGAAAGAATAAAAGATGTCTGCCAGCTGAGCTTACGAATGTGAAACAAAGGATAGTAAAGTCATCAATGTTTGGTTTCAATGAACATGCCACTTTAGTCTCCTTTGTTCCTAAGAAAAACAGAATTGTCGTGCTCATTTCCAGTCATAATTTAGATGATGACTCGATGATGAAACTGGAGAAAATGCCAAACCTATAATTATGACATGCTACAAGGGGACAAAGGGTGGAGTAGATGTCGTGGATAAAATGTGTGGGAGTTAAAAACGTAGCCCGAAACACCACACATTGACCACTAGTTATTTTCTTTGCTATGTTGAATGTGGCTGGGTAAATGCTCACGTAGTGGCTATTGGGAACGGAATGAATGTCTGTAGGAGGAGGCTGTTTCTGAGAACACTATCTGAGCAGTTAGTGTGAAGAGATTAGGCAAAGGAGCATGAATCAATCCATCAGGTCTTCATTCGACACTGTGTTTCCAACTTGAAAAGTACCAACCTGCAGAGCAAGACAAAGAAGTAATAGCCACTGGAACTACCCTTCCTCCACTTGTTGAAAAGAAACTATGTGACACTTACAAGCTTGCTAAACCGAAAAGGATCACTAGAATGACAAGGCACAGCTGCAAGAAGTGTAAGAAACATTTCTGCCTGGAATACGAAAGAATGATTTGTCACAAATGCTTCGAAAATCTGGACTTGGGAAAGATTAACAGTTCATTCTGTATTTTTTTCTTTAGTTTTGTACTACATGTAGTTTTTACGTTTTTACATTATTATTATTATTATTATTATTATTATTTTGTTTCGTTGTGCCCAGCTGTGGAGCGCGTTTGAACTTATTTTGCACAATGTTTCTTCTTCTTTTCTTCCCAATATTTCTTCATTTTTTCACTGTGTTCCTTTCTGCGTGTTTCTGTCCAGCCTGTATTTTTTCTTGTTGGTTTCTCTGCAAATTTATGTTTGTTTACTAAGCTTCTAAATTTCATTCTATCTTGAATGGTTTCGTCCTCAATACCCATTTCTTGTAGATCTTCATGAATTTCTGCTAACCAATTGTTGCGGATTTTCAGGGTTAGAGCTAGATTTAGAATTTTCTTTGTCAGCCTGTTGTTATCCATTCTGTGTAGGTGTCCGTAGAATATTATTATTATTATTATTATTATTATTATTATTATTATTATTATTATTATTATTATTATTATTATTATTATTATTATTATTATTATTATTATTACTTCAAATTCTGTGAACAAGGTTACAGTATATCATGCTATTGTTGTGTATATTATTGTGTGTGAAATAAATACTACCTAAGAGATATGACACTGAGCATTCTTGTAATATTTGAAACGAAATAAAACAACCTGCAGGACTTTATTGTTGTTGTTAACAATGGAAATAAGAGTAAAAGGATTGTCAACACTATTTAACTCAATTATCTCCAAACATGTCTACAGGAGATGTATTTTTAAAACTAAGAACACACCGGTGCCTCCTAGATGCCGCGCGACTTATCGTGTCGAAATTAGAGCGCGGCCGACAGAGGGTTAAATTTAATCATGGTCTTGCAGTAAGTGAATATATTAGGGCATGATAGCCAAGTTATGTCAACATTGGCTTCTGTACATAGTGCCTGCGGTTCAAATCCCAGCCAAAGCGGATGGATTTTTTTACAATGAAAAGTCATGTCCTTGTAGTTCAGATTCGATCCAAAGGTAGAGGTCCCAATGGCTATGATCCCAATATCTATGTAAATCTACAAGCTTGCTTTTGAACAATAGTAGAATATTGAATTTTGTGAGAGATGTTTTTTGGGACAGAATAATTAGTGCAGATTTATGGCCAGCTCACACTCCCAATATAATGCCTTGCGACTTCTATTTGTGGGTAGTTTGAAAGATAGCGTGTATAGAACCAATCCCCTTAGCACAGAAGAAATGAAAAGTGCAATTTGCCCCAAAATTTTGAAGATTCATGAGGCTGAATTGCAGAGAGTAAATCAGAATATCGTCACACGTTACGGTCTGCAGGCTGAGGGAGAGAATTTTCAACACTTACTGTAAGGGGTAAATTCTGTTTTAAATATGATTTTCAATCTGATTATCTGTTCATCGAAGTTGGGTTTTCTGTGGGCATTCGGGAACAATGTGACTGTTAGCCTTGTGGGACTTGCCCTTTATGTAGATGGGGATCCAGTCAGCCTTTGGGCTGAAGATTCAACAGTTCTGCCCTCAACTGTCAGTGCAAGTTCAGGCATCAATGAAGAGTCGCACGAGGAAAATGAGGAGCGAGGTGGTTTTATCTATTTATTTATTTACCATTATTTTCTTCTTCTTCTTTACAATGAGGCCTGCTAAGGACTACGTGCCAATTTTAATTCAGTTCTTCATACTTTGTTGTTTTCTCTTCTCCTCCTTCCAATATTCTTTCACCCTTTCACTATGCTGTTTCTTTCTGTCCTCGAACCACTTCGCAAAAGGCTTCTTGTTCAATCTTCCTTGGAATCCTTCCATACTTACTACCCTCTTTCTAAAAATTTCTCTGTCTAAAGTTTCTTCTTGTCTTATATTATTTCTTTCTAAATCTTTCTTTACTTCTTGAATCCAGCTAGTTGGGTTTTTTTTTCCCCAAACGTACTTGAAAATCCTTTTTGTTTATTTATTTATTTTATGGCTTTTAGTGTCGAGAGAGACCAAGGACATGTCCGGTTTGCCTGGTGTAGGTCTTTCTATTTGATACCTACGGACGACGTGTACATCTGGAATGTAGGATGATAATGAGTTAGGGAAAGGTGTTTTGTTTTGTTTTGTTTTTGTTTTTTTTGCTACTGGCTTTACGTCGCACCGACACAGATAGGTCTTATGGCGACGATGGGACTGGGAAGGAAGCGGCCATGGCCTTAATTAAGGTACAGCCTGGTGTGAAAATGGGAAACCACAGAAAACCATCTTCAGGGCTGCCGACAGTGGGGTTCGAACCCACTATCTCCCGAATACTGGATACTGGCCGCACTTAAGCGACTGCAGCTATCGAGCTCGGTAGGGAAAGGGTTAAACCCAGTGTTGACACATAGCCTATTCCTATCCAAGGACACTAAGGTGTCTGCTCAAGTCTTAATGTCCCCATCTGATGCACGAATTGCCATCAACAGTATCATATGCCATCACTCCACATGAACAGTGTGGAGAGGTTTGGAATTGAATTCAATCTTTTGGCACACAATCTAGTGAACTGTGTGTGTGTATATATATATATATTTTTTTTTTTTCTATTTGCTTTACGTCGCACCGACACTGATAGGTCTTATGCCGACGATGGGACAGGAAAGGCCTAGGAATGGGAATGAAGCAGCTGTGGCCTTTATTAAGGTACAGCCTCAGCATTTGCCTGGTGTGAAAATGGGAAACTACGGAAAACCATCTTCAGGGCTGTCGACAGTTTGATTTGAACCCACTATCTCCCGGATGCAAGCTGTTGCTGAATTTGACACTTAAAAATGCCCAACTTGTTTTTAATGTTCAGGAACATAAATCTTATAATTAGTGAAAATATTAAAACATCTTAAAACCAATATACACTTCTTGACATACAAAAACTGAATAGACTCTTATAATGAAGAATCAATGTTAAACTTACTCCCTGTCTTTCGTAATAAAATATGTACACAAGTGGAGACACATAATTTCCCCTGGTGCATTGTCTCACAAAGAAAGCTTGCATTAGTGTCTCAATGGCGCACTAGTCGGCCAAGTATTCAAAAGTTATGATGATTCAACTCACAAGCCAGCTGGCGTGACACACTGGAGCTTTTTTTTTTTTTTTTTTTTAATTTTAAAAGGCTTGAGTGTATGATAATTATAGTGACATTTTCAGATTGGTATGTTGTATATATACTGGCCCTGCAGTTTAGGGATAGCAAGCCCACCTCTTACTGGGAGGTCCCGGAATTGATTTCTGGTCAGGTCAGGGATTTTTACCTAGTTCTAAGGGCTGGTTTGATGTCTACTCAGCCTACATGACAGCAGTTGAGGTGCTATCTGACAGTGAGATAATGGCCTTAGGCTAGAAAGCCAAGATTAATGCCCAAGAAGATTAATCATGGTGATCCTAAGTCACCTTGTAATCTTCAGGATTTCATCATTATTTTGATGATTTGAGTAATAAAATGCAGTGGTTGTCTTCATTAAAATGCTTATTTTTTCCTTCTTCTAAAACGTTTCATAGTATTGTGGGGGATCCAAAATTTTAAAGTCTGTAGGATCATTTTACATTCTACTGTTGGCAACCCTGAAGGTATGAGACTGGTCTATTCCAGAAGAGTATTTTCCTTGTGAGCGAAATATTAAATAACATCTTCAAGTGAAACAAATGTGCACTAAATCACACAAACATTGGCCAGCAAAGAAATACTTAATTTTATACATTCTTGAAATGTGAGGATATTCATAAACTGTGAATAGCCAGTAGCTGAAAAGATGATACTTGAAATTCTACTACATGCACAATATGTTTGCCCTGTTTCAAACAAGAGGATTTTGAAAGAAAGTATTTATCTGCGATAGCAACTTTTCTGCAGTTGAGTGTACATATTGCTGCATTATACATCATACTAAGTCTCATGAAAAATGTATGTAAGCTTTAAAATTGTGAGGCCTTGCAGTGCTTCAGGACTCATTTTCCAAAACACAGTGATATTAAATTTGAAGAATTTTGAAAAAACAGAAGAGAGAATTGGTAGCATGAAAATCTTTTATATCTGTTATCAAAGCATTCTTGGGGAATTACATTAACTACTGCCAATCAACACAAAAGTTACTGACAAAATATCAGAATACAAGGTGTTGTACATAGCTGAAGATTCACTTGTTACATAAACATGTGGGCTACTTCTTTATGAACATAGACTAACTGATGAGCAGGGTGAACAATTTCATCAAGATAATACTACCATGAACCTGAAAAATAAAATGGTGTATGGCTGGCCTTTAATGCCGGGAGTGTCCGAGTACATGTTCGGGTCGCCAGATGCAGGTCTTTTGATTTGACTCCCATAGGCGACCTGTGCATCATGATGTGGATGAAATGATGAAGACGACACGTAAACCCAGCCCCCATGCCAGCAAAATTAACGAATGATGGTTCAAATTCCTGACCCTGCGGGGAATCGAACTCGCAACCCCTGTAACCGAAAACCAGTATGCTAACCATTTAGCCATGGAGCCGGACGCTACCATGGAAATGTTGTATCAAGGAAGATGAAATCCAGATATAACGGGTACCTAGTTATAGCTGCTTTCTGAAAAGATAGGATTCCAGTTTTACACGAGGAAAAATTAGTAAGTCCCTAACTTAACCATATTTCATTTGATCAGGAACCTAGTTATGTTTTAATGAGTTGTTTGGTATAGCAGATGTAGTTCAATATAGTTCTGATATGTAGAATAGCTTGTATTTTCTCCATAGCAAGCATATATCTACAACTCAAACACATTATGTGTTACAAACCCTTTACTGTTATTCTTATATTCAGCACATGCAAATTATGTAAGATGAACTTCTTTTATGTTATGAAATAAGTGTCATCACACAGGACTCTTCTTCCAACCTGAATGATGAAGATACAATGTGCAGAGTTTTAATCGATAATGGCCGGGCTGAGTGGCTCAGACGGTTAAGGCGCTGGCCTTCTAACCCCAACTTGGCAGGTTCAATCCTGACTCAGTCCGGTGGTATTTGAAGGTACTCAAATACGATAGCCTCGTGTCGGTAGATTTACCGGCACGTAAAAGAACTCCTGTGGGACTAAATTCCGGCACCTCGGCGTCTCCGAAGACCTTAAAAGTAGTTAGTGGGACGTAAAGCAAATAACATTATTATTATTATTATTATTATTATTATTATATATAATTCGCTGGGGCCATCAAGGACCACGTTAAGACTTGTTGCATTTGACACTGAACTTGGCCTTCTTTAGAGCCCAAATTTCCCTCATTCTTTGTGAGTGGGCCTGCTTACGCTCCTCTGTCCAAGGGGCACCGTGTCTTCTCTTCGGCTGCTCGTCTCGGTTTAGCCCGTTCGTCAATATTTTCTTGCGGAAGAGATCTCTGTTAAGGGCGTCTTCAGCTGAGATATGTAGCATTTGCAGGTCTTCTTTGATATTTCTAAACCAGGGAATTGTGGTTTTGGGGTTTGAATCAAAAAAGTGAAAGATTTCTTTAGTTAACTTTCTTCCGTCCATTCTTTTCAGATGACCGTAAAATTGTGCCCGTCTTTTTCTGATTGTGTCAGTAATTTTCTCTATTTTGCTGTAGACTTCCTTGTTGGATCTCTTTTGATGGATTCCATTTCTGTACTTTGATCCCAAGATTCCTCTCACAATTTTGCGTTCTCTTTTCTCCAGTTCTTCAAGGAGTCCTTTGTTGGCATTTAGAGACAGGGTTTCGGCTGCATATAGAACTACTGGCTTCAAAACTGTTTCATAGTGACGTATCTTGGTGTTTTGGGAAAGGCATTTTTTGTTGTAGATTGTGCGGGATGTTTGGTAGGCTATTTCCAGTTTGCGTACTCGCTCCTGAAGTGCTTCTTTGTCCAGTCCATTTTTCATGATGATCTCACCCAGGTATCTGAATTTGTCTACTCGGGTGATGTCCCCGTATTTTGTATGGAGTTTTGGTGGAGCCTCTTTGATGTTAGTCATTACTTCTGTTTTCTCAAACGATATCTGCAAACCAGTTTGTTTGGCAATTTCCTTTAAAATTTCAACTTGAGCTCTAGCGGTTTCTATGTCGTTTGAGAGAACAGCAATATCATCGGCAAATGCTAAGCAGTCTGTTGCGATCCCCTTGGATTTGGTTCCTATTCTCAATGGACTGTAGTTGGTTTCCTGTAATCTCACCCGCCAGGTTCTGATGATCTTTTCAAGAACACAGCTGAAGAGTATCGGGGATAGCCCATCACCTTGTCGGACTCCTGTTTTGACGTCAAAGGAATGCGAGAGACATCCGTGGAACTTCACCTTGGATTTTGTATCGGTCAGGGTGGCTCTAATTAATGCCAGCAGTTTCAAATCAACTCCAAATTCATTTAAGATGTTTAGCAGGACTTCCCAGTCAATGGAGTCGTACGCTTTCTTAAAGTCCACAAAGACAGACACATACTGCTTGGACCTTAGTGTACAATATCTGGTGATTGTTTTGAGATTTTGGATCTGTTCAGCTGTTGAGCGACCTTTTCTGAACCCTCCTTGGTATTCACCTATTTGATGTTCGACTTGTGCTTCCAAACGATCCAGGATGGCAAGTGATAGAATTTTGTAAGTCACGGGTAGCAAAGATATTCCTCTGTAGTTGTTGTTCTTCATGCTGCCTCTTTTGTGTAATGGATGGATCAAAGCTATTTTCCAATCTTCGGGTAGGGTCTCCTTGTTCCAAATTTCTTCTATTTGCTTTTGCAAGATATCAAGTGATTCCTCTGGGGCATATTTCCATAGTTCTGCTACTACTGAGTCTTCCCCCGGCGCTTTGTTATTTTTGAGACGGGCAATGTGGCGCTTGATTTCATCTCTGTCGGATGGTCTGGAATCTGGGTACCTGAGTAAGGGTTCCTTGGTCTCAATGGGGCTTTGTGGTTTAGAGCAATTAAGTAAATTCTTGAAGTAATCTGCCAGAATGCTGCAATTTTCTTCATTTGATGTCGCCAGTGTGCCGTCCTTTCGCTCAAAGCATAGAGATGGTGGTTTATAGCCAGTGAGTTTGCGTTTGAAGGCTCTGTAGTACTCTCTGCTTTCATTCTTCCTAAAGTTTTATTCTATCTTTTCAATGAGAGATTTTTCGTATTTACGTTTCTCAGTTCTGAACACCCTAGCTGCTTGGGCACGTTGGGTTTTGTAGGTTTCCCAATCATTTTCTGATTTCGTAGAGTAGTACTGTTTCCACACATTGAGTCTTTCTTGGAGGACTGATTCGCAGGTACCATTCCACCAGGCATGCTTTTTGCCTCTCTTGATTTCTGTAACGTCTTTGGCGGCCTCAACAAGGAGACTTTTGGCGTTGTTAAAGTCAGTGTCATTTGGTCTAGCCTTCTCCTGGAACTCTTCGACCCTTTGCCGAAGTTTATCGTTGTCGAAGCGTGTGATCTGTTTGGTTGTATTCCTTGTGTTTGCGGGAATTGGTTTGAATTTGATAAGAGACATATAATGATCTGAGGCCACATTGATGCCTTTCTTTACCTTGACATTCATAATCTCAGGGCTGTTTCTCCTGGAGATTGCAACATGATCAATTTGGAACTCTCCGAGAGCTTGGACGGGAGAACGCCAAGTCATTTGCTTTCTGGGTAGATGGCGAAAGTGGGTCGACATGACCTGCAGGTTGTGATTTTCGCAAATGGACACCAGTCTTTTGCCGTTGGGATTGGTTCTTTTGTGAGCAGGGTAATTTCCTATAACTCTCTTGTACTTCTGTTCACAACCTAGTAGGGCATTGAAGTCACCCAAAAGAAGCTTGACATGGTGTTTGGGGATTTTGTTTAATTTTTCATCCAGTAGGTCCCAGAAATTATCAACTTCGTCTGGATCAGACTTGTTCTTATCGTTTGTAGGAGCATGTGCGTTAACTAGGGCGTAGGTTTTGTTCGCGCATTTAATTGTGAGTATAGACAATCTGTCATTCACAGGTTCGAAATTTGCAACCGATTTAAGGATCTTGGTTCTAACAGCAAACGCGGTTCCAAGCATCACAGTTCCATTAAGGATTCCTCTTTGCGCTTTGCTCTTGAAAAATCGGTAGCCTTCGGATTCAAAAATCTCTTCATATGGGTACCTTGTTTCCTGTAGGGCCATTATGGATATCTGATTTTCGTGAAGAGCTTTGGTGAGAGTTTTCAGCTTGCCAGTTTGTGTAAGTGAATTTATGTTGAAAGTTGCTAGAAAGGTTTTAGATTTTGGCCTGAGTTTTTGACTCTTCGGGGTACACCGAGACGCTCCGACTCGTCTCTTGCATGTTGTCGAGTCTCCCCCAGAATCCGAACGAGACTCGTGCGCCGTGGCGTTCACGACGAGGGATTTATCCGAAGATTTACCCCCTGGGGTATGTTTCTTGAAATGTTGTGCCATCATGCTTTTTGACTTGACTTTGCTTTGGACGGGTACCCATCCTTTTACAACTAGGGTTGTTAGCCCTAGAGGTTGCCTCAAGATGTTTTCTGGCTTCTGGTCATTTACCAGTCTTCGTATTTCCCTACTACCCTCTGACTCTGCTGGCGGCAGAGCCAGCGAGCTTCCCCAATTCCAATGGGACGCGCCCGATGGAGGTAACCGGTAAATCCCCACACGGGTATTATTATTATTATTATTATTATTATTATTATTATTATTATTATTATTATTATTAATCGATAATGAATTTTTTTTTCATTTTTGACTAGGTAAGCGACTTCTACCTCTCTCATTTTTTCCTTACCCAGGCTTTTTTTATTATGATAATAAGATTTTCAACAGTCTTACTATAAATCATAACTTTGAAATACCATTAGATAAAAGTTTTAGTCATATTATAATACATATAACTGCATAAATTTTAAATCAAAGCTTAGCACCAGAACCTAATTTATTTTGTGTTAACTACCATTCGAAACTCCATGTTAAAAAAATCAAAGGTATTTTATTGACCAAGGATCTTTGGCAACATTTTGTAAATCTGCCGTTAACAATGACATATAACCATTCATTTTCAGTGCATCACTAACAGAACATTTTTGGGTGAAACTGAAACCTACTACACTTTAATGACAGCTGCCCAGGACAGCGTAAAAACTCTAACTGACGTGGTTGCAGCGCTAGAAGATATTAAAAGATTTGATGTTCTGCAGCAATCATGGGAATCTATGGAACGTAAGTTCATCAGACAATTTTGTAATATATATCACTAATAGTGTAATAAGATTGTTTTGTAAACTTTAATTTTGTATAAATGTGTTGCTTATTTTTCTGAAGCCTGAAAATGTTACTCTTCACCAGACCTTAAGTGAGAGTATATTGATTGAAAATGTATCTACTAATTTCACTTTCATGCCATATTGTTTGTAGTTTAACAGTCTGTGCGGAATGATTGTTCTGTAGAATTTTGAAGGTACGATACTCTCAAACCATTCCTAGGAAGTGGCTATGTATGAATTTATGCAAGTAGCATATTTCAGTTTTATTTACATTTCCAGATAATGGAGTAGGTGAAATTACAAGCAAGACAATTGCACAAAATTATAGAGGCAAACTAAGCATGGAAATGATGATGAATACCGCTCAGTGGAATATAGTGTCATTTAACTGTGTTGCTGTCTTGGCCTGTCCTATACAGACTGGAAGAATGGCTCTTAGGATGTTTGTAAACAAACGTACACCAACCCACAGGTAGAATGCCACACTCAAACAGGAGGCAGTATTTCAATTGAAGTTATAGCACTAGTGTGAAAGCATTAGAGGTATGTTCTCAGCAGTATAGCGAGAATCTAAGATGGCATGATGTGCAGTGTAAACATGTGAATATGCATGCATAATGACATTATGTCAAGAAGAATGGTCAACAAAGGCAGTTGCTCAACGTTTGAGCGATACTCAAGGTAATGTAGTTCGAACATGGAAATGGTACAGGGAGACAGGAACTGTTGATGACTTGCCTTGCACAGGTCATCCATTGGCTATAACTGCAATTGATGACCTTTACCTTCAAATTTCAGCTCAGAACAACCCTGAATGGAATGTCACCATGCTGAATAATTATCTTTGGGCAGCCACAGATCGCCACATTTCAACTCAAACTGTAAGAAACTGGTTGCACGAGGGACAACTTCACTCTCAACGCTCATCAGGAGGCCCGGCTCTCGAACTTAGACATCATAGAGCGTGGTACAGATGGGCCCAACATTATGCTGAATGGTCTGTTCAGAATATTGGCATAAATTCTTTTTCACCGATAAATGTCACATAAGCCTTGCTCCTAACAATTGTCGACAATGTGTTTTGAGTTAAATTAATAAACTTCATTGTTTGTCCGTATTGAACCAAAATTACAACTTTTATTATAATTTGGGTCCCAATAATGTGTTTTGAAGCAATTTGGTCAGGCTTCACAACTCTGTCCAGCAGCAAGGTGGTGGTTCCCTGAAGTATTGAGGTAGCATTATGTGGGGCCACCGTACATCATTCTTAGTCATGCAGGGCAATTTCATGGCTGTACAATACAGAGACAACTTTCTCCAACCCATAGCAAGTCCATATTGCCAACATTTTTGACGAGTTATTGTCTTAATGGATAGTAATGCTCTCATACATGTATGATTCTCGTTAATGACTTCAAGAATGTATATAATTCATGATATCCCTCAACTGGAGTGGTCACCATGTAACCCGGACATGAACCCTATCGAACATGCCTGGGATAAATTAAAGAAGGCTGTTTATGGAAATCATGACCTACCAGCCACTCTGCGAGATCTACACTGAATCATTATTGAGGAGTGGGACAATTTGGACCAACATTACTATGATGAATTCAGGGGTCGAAAAATACCGGGCGCCCAGTCGCCATGGCGCCTGAAAATTTTTACCTGGCGCCTGAATTTTCAAATTCGGTTTTGAAAATTTACTTTTTGAAATCCAGAGTTCCCTTACATGTACTTTCACATTGCTTTACAAAGTAACAAGTCGTGTGGTGTTTCACGTTTTTTTCTGTAGCTCGTATATTATAATATGTGCAATAAACATTTTCTGTGCTTTTGGCAGAGTCTTGAATTCTGTAATTGTTCTTCGTACCTTGGAACTGGACGTTTCATTCCGCAAGGGAGCTGCCTAGTGGTCATGGGAGATATCGTTGTAACCCGTCAAACAAGTATTCTTTCATGTGGACATATCGTAACACATCGAGTTCTATTACAGATGATCAGCTATCGGTAGCAGAGTACAAAGATCAGACCAGAGTTATGGAGAAATGCAGAGAACTACTACGTTAAATAATTTCACAAACACTACATTACCGCCATCCTTCCCGTGACTAGCCGTTCCTCAGCTATTGCCGCCAAAGCAGTGCTGATAAATTTCCGTGGAATTCATTCTTTGTATTTAGAACATACGGAATGACGTGTTTGTCAATTCTTGTATTTTCACCGAACAATATTTATACTTTTAATTTAATTACAGCATTTTGGTATTGAACAGTTTTCACTTTATAAATGCGGTTGTTTTTATTCCTGTGCGTTTATGGAAAAGTGTCAACGTAGCATCAGACATCGAAGCCCGCGAACTCGGAAGCCATTTAACGCTGGTGTATTTTACGTTTCTGTGCTATACTTGAGAAAATCGGCAAAATGAAACGAACGAAACCGCACAAATTGACTGATGCGAGTAACAAACAGTGTACTCTTTCAGATTTCTTCGTACTAGGGCCCTTAAATGTAACACAAAGTGATACAGAAGGGAGTGAATGTGAGAAAACACTTGATGGAAGTGCCAACTGTAGAGTTCAGGACGACAATGACCAGCGTGATTCAAAACAATGATAGGTCAAACATCAAAAATACGTCGAAATTTCAATTTTCAGGCAAACGGAAATTTCAGCACTTTCAGCGAAGTGTGTAAAGAAAATGAATGCTAATATGTCACAGCATATGAATGCATTGTTCATGGCATCTTATCATATTGCAAACAATAACAGACCCTACACTGATTTTGAAGGTTTGGTTACATTGTTAAGCAAGTTGAATGTTACTGATTCAGAGAAGAATGAGAATGATCACAATGCAGAGCTTGAATGACTACCGTGGCTGTGCTATGAAGAAGGAATTGCAAAGTGTAAATTATATAGTAACTTTCGTAGTATTGCCGATAAACATTCTAAAGATGTATCCCACGGTGCGAAATCGCAGGGGGAAAGGGAGGGATTCCCCCCCCTCGGGGATTTTATCTCAAAGTTTCCCCCTACTAAAATTGCCCGGGGGGATTCTTTCAATATAAAATTATGAGGAAAATGTAGAACACACATAATTTATGACTGAAATTAATGATTTTTACTGTACATATTTTTATGAAAACATCAGCAATGCCAGCCAGACCTTCAGCAATAAAACTATGCAGCAGTGGCAATCCGGACCTGCAACCTATTATTCATATTTCACTCTGACAAGTCCATCTGAAACTCGGGAAAAATATAAATTACTTGAAGCTCTCCTCCTTTGTCATTGCTCTAAGTAGCTCGAGCTTACACCACTCTTGTACTGGTACTTCTGGTAGAGGGTGAGTTTCCGATAAGTAGTCAATAGGACAATATTCACTTCAGCAGTGTACAAACCGACAAATGTTTTCAGTCAAAACTTAGCCCTGATAGAGGAAGGTTCCACTAATAAAGCCATAAATCAGGACAAATCGCGCCTCCTCTCAAAACTTCTCAGCTGTTTGGAATAATGTTCTAATGTTTATCATTCTCGTTATAACAACAAAATTCAAACAAAAAGATCTACAATTTACATTTGTCCGAGAGGGAGGGGGTGATTAAATTACAGGAGAAATTTAAGCCCCCCCCCCGCAAAATACTGCCTGAAAAAACACTAGTAGTTAAACCCTATGTCCCTTCCCCCACCATTTATTTCTGATTTCGCACCCTGGTGTATCCGGATTTTCAGGAGCATTTAAACTGGAAACGTTTAAAACATACGAAAAATCCTATCTTCACTCGAAGTGTCAGGAGGCTGAAAAAATGGCGTAACAGCCCCAAAGGGCCTTGGCCTACCAAGCGACCGCTGCTCAGCCCGGAGGCCTGCAGATTATGAGGTGTCGTGCGGTCAGCACGACGAATCCTCTCGGCCGTTTCCTTGGCTTTCTTGACCGGGGCCGCCATCTCACCGTCAGATAGCTCCTCAATTGTAATCATGTAGGCTGAGTGGACCTCGAACCAGCCCTCAGATCCAGGTCAAAATCTGTAACCTGGCCGGGAATCGAACCCGGGGCCTCCGGGTAAGAGGCAGGCACGCTATCACTACACCGCGGGGCCGGCAGGAGGCTGAAAGTTTCATGAAAAATTCCGAATGTGCACTTGTAGCGAGATGCGTCAAGAAAATGAATGCTAATATGTTACAGCATATGAATGCATTGTTCATGGCATCTTATCATACTGGGAAAAAAAAAAAAAAACAGACCCTACACTGATTTTGAAGGTTTGTTTGCATTGTTAAGCAAGTTGAATGTTACTGGTGGGAAATCAAACAGGCACATTTGGTGTAATTTTAAAAGACGCTAACCTTGAAGGTGACTGATGATTATTTGGGTAAGTATCTCTTAAAATATACATTTCTATTCTTATATGAACTGAGACTATACTACTTAAGGCTACATTTCAAAAATAATACGTAGCTTGATCCTAATCTAACCTGTGGTGTTCATAATGTATATTTGCGAAAAATGTGCTGGCTCCTGATAAAAAGGGTCTGGCTACTGAATTATTTCTATTTTCTTCTACCCCTGGATGAATTAATAGACAGAATGCTACAAAAACTTCAAGCACGTTTCAATGCAAGGGTTCGTGTTATCTGGTATTGAAGGTATGGGTGTTTGCTGTACTCAGTAACTCAAATTGGGAAAGCAAAGGTGTATTATTGTAGAGGCTTTCATTTGTTGCTTTGTTGAGCATCTATGTATGTGTCTTCCTTTTTGTAATGAGTCAGGAACTCTTTCTGTCCGAGGTGATGTTAAACTCTTTTTGGATGTGCGTAAATTGGAGATATCTAAAAACTCTTCCCCGTTGATTTGTTATTGTGATAAGAAAGTAATAATAATCATTATTACAGTAATAGCAGCTTGGTTGGGGAGTAGCTTAGTTGCTGGCTTCGCCTTTAGAAGCCTGAGGTGTGAATCCTGATTGATCCTGGGATGAGATTTTCATCTCAAAAATCACGTGACACCAGGAAAAGGCACCCTGCCTTAAACCCACAGACAAAAGCGGACTGTGGCCAGTGACATAGGTGTTAGGCCCTTTAAACAACAATCATCAACAACAAAATCAAACAGCTTGGGTGGCTCCAGCAACCCCAGAAATAGCTGGAATAAGCAGGTAGCAGGTAGGGACCCCTCTTCGGAGGCAGCCCTGGCCAGGGAGTGGCACCCTTGCCTATGCGAGCCCCAGAGCACACTGACCCGGTGTGTAGCATCTGGTAAGGGTCCCAGCAGGGTTATGGGTGAAGACCTCAACGGATCTACAGCAAAGAAGATGGACTTTGGAACGGTGGAGATTGGGGAAGAGGCAGCCCAGTACTCAGGGAAGAGTACGAGTACACGATTCATCAGCAGTGTTGTTTCCCATGTTAGGGGCAGCTGCAAGGGCGTCTGTTGCCCATGTAAGTGGCGGCCTGAATAATTGCTGGCAGTAGCTCTGTACTGTGCTGAGACCTGAACGTTATTTTTTTTTTTTTTTGCTAGGGGCTTTACGTCGCGCCGACACAGATAGGTCTTATGGCGACGATGGGATAGGAAAGGCCTGGGAGTTGGAAGGAAGCGGCCGTGGCCTTAATTAAGGTACAGCCCCAGCATTTGCCTGGTGTGAAAATGGGAAACCACGGAAAACCATTTTCAGGGCTGCCGATAGTGGGATTCGAACCTACTATCTCCCGGATGCAAGCTCACAGCCGCGCGCCTCTACGCGTACGGCCAACTCGCCCGGTACCTGAACGTTAACCAAGGGTGATATTAAGAGGCTAGAAGCCTTTAAGCTGTGGTGTTGGCGTCTGCTGCAACAGATAATTTGGGTGGAGAAGAAGACCAACACTGAGGTATTGAACATTCTCCAAGAAAAGAGACAGCCATTGAGCCAGATTAGGAAGAGACAACTTTCTTGGATGGGACATAGTCTTCGACATAGGTATGTGCTGATGGAAATTTTGGAAGATAACGCCCTGGTGGAAGACCAAGAAAGACTTTCATTATGACATTTCATGTAAACTCAGGATGCAGGAGCTATGCAGATGCAAAACGTACTGCACAGGATCGACCTAGTTGGAGAAGACTCATCACAGGTCAAACCAGTCATTAGACTGAATTACTCAAAGAAGTAGTAGTTCTAAAATGCCTTTTGGAGTGGCGATTCCATCGTAACAGTAGCCTAAAATGATTGGTGGTAATTATCAGCCTCGGAAAATTTTAGGCCATATCCTTCTAAAAGCGACGAGCAGGTCTTGTGCTGGGAGAGCTGTGATAAGTGGGCAACCAGCAGTTAATATTATGAAGGTGGGAAAATCAGAGAAGTTGATTGATTTTAAGGAGAAAGAGAATGTTGCAATGATGGGACTGAGTGAGGTAAGTGGAGAGGAAAGGAAGTGAAGAGGATGAGTAGAGGATACACCTATACTGGAATGGAGGAGGTGAGGCAAAGAATGGACTAGGAGTGATTGTTAACAAAATCCTGGATGAACATGTGGATAGGATAGACTACGTTAGTGATAGAATAATCATAGTATGACAGGGTGGAAGAAGGAGTGAAAGACCTCATCCAAGTTTATGCACCCCAAACTGGACAGTGAGGCAAATATAGAGGAATTCTTGACATTCAAGGAAATAATCACCAATGTGGAAGTGGTGGTCATGGGAGACCTCAATGCACAGGTTGGAAATGACAGAATTGGTAAAGAAGAAGTTGATTGATTTGCGAGAGAAATGGAATGATTGTGAGTAACACTTGGTTTAGAAAGAAGCATAGTAGAAAGATCCCCAGATATGACTGGGGTGAAATAAGGACAAAAACAGTTATTGATTATTTTTTTTGTTGAGAAAATAAATCTTAAACTGTTAATGGATGTAACAGGTGAGGCATTTGATGGAGACCGCAGAGTAATGGTATAGGTAATATTTGTGAGAGTAAAAAAAATAAGACAGAAGAAAATAAAAGTATGGAAATTAAAAGATAAAAGATGATGATGATGCTTGTTGTTTAAAGGGGCCTAACATCTAGGTCATCGGCCCCTAATGGTACGAAATGAGATGAAATATAATGACTAATTAAAAGTCCAAAATCCTCCACTAACCAGAATTCAAAACATGAGGACGAAGAATGAATGGATGGATATGAATTTAAAACAATCAGTGGATCTAATCCACAATGCCTCACATTCACAGAAACTGACATAAAACAATAGTATTACTGACCAAGGGGCTGCTTCCAAAGTACAATACTGAATCGATGATGTTTGTAGTCTAAAGGGGTCCAAAATCCAAGTCATCGGCCCCTCATAATGGTACTTATTGCTAGGAAAGTAGAACCATGGTATTTGACATGTTGCGGTACTAATCAAAAGTAGCGTAGACTCGCGGTATTCCACACATTATGGTACTACTCACAGGTAATGTAATGCGCACATGTAACACAGACCTATTTCTCACATTGCGGCACCATTTACAGGAAACGCAAACCTATGGTGTTCATCACATAAGTGTACTAACCACAGGGACTCGTACTATCCCGTTCCTCATATAGTGGGTACAATAATAGGCAAAGCAGAACCATGGTGTCACTCATACAGTGGTACTAATCACAGGTACTGTAAAAGCCGACAGCACACACTGTTGCTACTAATCACAAACCTATTTTGTACATAACATAGTGGTGCTATGTGCAAGTAAAAATGACCCATATGTTCCCTGCGTGGTGGTACTAATTACTAGTAGTCTCATGGTTCTAATTCGATCATCTCTTGGTTGCCCCTTTTAGTCACCTCTTACGACAGGCAGGGGATACCGTGGGTGTATTCTTCGCCTGCGCCTCCCACCCACAGGGGGTTGCGTGTTTTGTCCGCAAGAGCTATTTTATTTTGTTCAAGTCCGCCGGCAAGCCGGTTAGGACCCCTCTATCTGCCACCTGGGACGAGCCTCGTGGGAGTATCACGTCTCCCCCTGCTACACCAGCATAGTAGGTTCATGGAAAAGATAAAAGAACTCGGGAGGAATTAAAACAGCACATCCCTATGTGAAATAGAAAGTGTAGAAGAAGATTAGACCAAATTTAAAAACACATTTGTAAGCTGTGCAGAGAAGATTTGTGGCAGAATTTCAGTGAGAGTGAAGGGAAAGGAGACACCTTGGTGGAATGAAAAGATGGAGGTTCTTAAAAAAAAAAAAAAAAAAAAAAAAAGCATGGTAAGAATGGAATAGAGATAGGAAAGAAGAAGTAAGATTAAGTATCAGGAAATTAAAAGTAAGTGTAAATAAAGAAAAGAAAAACGTTGGGAGAGATCCACACAAGAGTTGGAAAAGGTAAAAAAAGGATGTTGTATGGATTGATAAAAAATAAGAGAACTCTCACAAAACAAGTGAAGAAAGAAAGTGAAATTGTAATAACAGACCCGGAGGAGATGAGGAGTAGGTGGAAATGATGCAGAAGAGAGAGTACTGGTAAATGAGGATGATCCTGAAATGGAGAGTGATATTGCAAAAGCAGATGTGGAAATTGCTGTTAACCAAATGAACAAATGAAAACCGGAAATGTATGGAAATTATAAAGGCAGAAGGACCTATTGGTCTACATTGGTTATATAGGCCGTTAAGGTGCATATGGAGGAAAAAGCAACTACCTGATGATTGGTAATGTAATGGCGTATGGCTTTTAGTGCCGGGAGTGTTCAAGAACTGCTCGGCTCGCCAGATGCAGGTCTTTTGATTTGACACCCGTAGGAGACCTGTGGGTCGTGATGAGGATGAAATGATGATGAGAACAACACATAAAGGTGTAATAATAAGAGTATTTAAGAAAGGTAACAGGAAGTAACGTGACAGTTATCGAGGAGTTACATTGTCACGACTAGCCAAAATATTGGAGAAAATAATAGAAAGGAGAATGAGAAGAACGGTGGAAAGAAATTCAGAAGAAGAGCAGTATGGATTTCAACAGGGCAGGTCAATGATAGACCCTATATTTACCATGAGACTACTGATAGAAAAACAGTGGGAATATGAAAAAGATTCGGTATTCCTCGATCTAGAGAAGGCAATACAATGGTGTTAATAGAGGAAAAGGTGTGGGAAACCCTTGATAGAGAAGGATGTGGAAGACAATCAAGGGAACTAGTGAAAGCAATGTATAAGAATTGTTTCAGTTGTGTCCGGACTCCAGTGGGGAGAACAGACTGGTTTAAAAACCAAACTGGACTAAGACGGGGAAGCGTATTGTCTCCACTTATGTTTATAAGGTTATGGATGAAATTCTAAAAGAAACAAAGGCAAGATATGGAGGGGATATGAAAATATTGTTATTTGCAAATGACATAGTGATCTGGGGAATCAATACAGAAGTGCAAATCCAAATAGAGGCTTTAAATGACAATTGAGGAATTTGGTACAAAAATCAGTGTGGAGAAGAGCAAAACAGTGATGATAACAAGAAGAGAAGGAAAAGGAATCGTTAGTATCAGGGGACAAAACCTTGAGATTGTTGAATACTTCAAATATTTGGGAAGTAAAATAATGCAAGATGCAAGGTTGGATAAGGAGATTGGCAGAAGAGTACGAAGCAGGAAATATGTTCTACCAGAATGTGAGGCAGCTGGTGTGGAACAGAGAAGTTCCTATGAAATGTAAAAAGATGATGTACAAGATATACTATACCCTTATAATAATGTAGGCGTCAGAGACTTGGACTTTGACAGCAAGAAATGAGAGTAAAATTCAGGCCAGTGAGAAGTTCCTGAGGAGTCTGGTAGGGAAGACAAGAGAGACAGAGTAAGAAATGTTGAGGTCAGAAAAGAGATAGGGATAGAAAAACTGAGTGATAGGATGAAGATGGTTTGGGCATGTTATGAGGATGGAGGAGGGAAGGATATCAAAACAAGTATTGGAGGCTAAAATAGAAGGAAAGAGGGAGGCCTAGAGCAAGGTGAATGGACTCTGTCGAAAACTGTATAAGAAAGAGAAGACTGGACTGCAATACAATTACTGAAGAGGAGTGGTAGAAGGAGAGAGAATGGAGGAGAAGTGCTGTCAACACCCCGACCTGGCAGGAGCTGGACAAGGGGAAATGTAATCCTCCTTCAAGGAAAAATTCTGAGTAACAAAGTTAATATAAACTAATATTGAATTTTCACAACCGCATTCTAATCAAAATAAACTTTCAACCTATTAGGTTGTGTTCCGTACATATAGTACGTGTTGAAGAGATGTTAAGTACAGAATAAAAATGGTCAGCCAGACACCAGTGGGATCCAAATCCACAACCTCCAACATCTTAACCTTGGCTGCTAAGCTGCTGAGCTATTCCCCCCCCCCCCAAAAATGTTACAGCTGGAATAATTATGATTACTTTCTTATCAGAATAACAATCAGTAGGGAAGAGCTTTTAAATATCTCCAGTTTACACACATTTAAAAAAAAAAAAGTATGCTTGGAAAGAGAAAAAAGGAAGTCATTTCCAGATTTCAAGTATTTAAACAGAAAAGAACATAAATGTTTACACATTTCTAAATATTTGAGTGTGATTTGATAGAATTTGATGATGTTCTTTCAATAACAAAACATGTCATTCTATTCTAATTATGTTGTTTCTTTTTCAGGTGTAATACTGTTACCATGTGTTTTCTTTTGTAGGTAGTACGTTCATTACTCAAAATTAGTTTTGGCAGACTGAAGACCATAAGTTATTAAAAAATGTTAGATATATTAACACAAATATATGAATTTTATTAAGTAAAATGTTTATATTTTAGGTCTGGCCACCGATATCTTAGAAAATGAAAAGACTAGCACCTCCTCACCATCAGACGGTAAGTTACAATAATATAAATAAGAAGTTGAACTAGTGAAAGCTTGTTTCACAATCCCTTTAAAATATATTAATATATTGTTTCAAAAGCCAAAAGTGCTATTACTTACACCATAATAGGACTAATTAGAGAAATTATGGCCAGAGTGGTGCGTGAGCATTTTCTCGCTCTTGAGTTTTACAAGATGATGTTATCTGGCAAAACCATTAGCAATAAAATAACATACTTTTCATATATACATCAGATATTAAAATGTGCAATGTAAAATATTACATCATTGTTTTGTTCCACTATAGCTAAGAATTTTCCTTGCCTAACTCATATTGTAAACCCAAATACATAAAATTACTTTTTTTACAATTTCCTTTACGTTGCACCAACACACACAGACCTTATGCCGATGATGGGATAGGAAAGGCCTAGGAGTGGGAAGGAAGCGGCCGTAGCCTTAATTAAGGTACAGCCCCATTATTTGCCTGGTGTGAAAATGGGAAACCACGGAAAACCATCTTCGGGGCTACCAACAATGGGGCTATCTCCTGGATGCAAGCTCACAGCTGCACGCCCCTAACCGCACAGCCAACTCGCCCGATATCTCCCGAATGCAAACTGTTGGCTGCATGACCCAAACTGCAGTCACTGGTTCGGTACATATAAAATGATATAAACTATACATTTTTAATAAAATGTTTAAGCAGGAAGATAGTCACACCTCAAGTTAGTTGTGTGATGAGAGAAATTTTCACACATCTGCATGACCTAAATCAAGCCTAACATTCTGAAGACAAACTATTTACTGTACTTTTGAGAGAAATTATTTTAGCAGGTCGAGGGCAACACTACAAAAGTCAGGTGCTTTTAGCAGGTAGAGGACAACACTAAAAAAGTCAGGTGCTTTTAGCAGGTAGAGGACAACACTACAAAAGTCAGGTGCAAATGGAGGCAAAGTTGTGACCTTCTCTGTTTCCATGAAAATGAGATTCCAAATCATTGTGATCAAAATGCTCATATAATGACCAGTGATGGGTTAAAAGAAATCACAGCCAAGGGCAGATATGATAATCTGGCTGCTATTGGCTATGAATATCAAATCCCAAATGTGACTGCTAAGGGCACTATTACACCTCTTGATGGTGGGCCAGTAGGATAATCAAAGTTGTGGTTGTTCATCTGATTGACCATGTCATCAAACTCTAGTCTTATTAAGCAAACTATGAATCATGGCAAGTGTTTTACCATCTACCCTATCCAGTCAGTCATAAACTAATGAATTGGAAGCGCTAAAAAGAGCATCCCGATATAGGATATCACTATACTATAAATTAGTTCATTTATTTCATTTATTTTTCTACAGATGTAATCAAGCCATCATGTATTCCTGTACCTCCAGCACTTGTGTTACAGTCAGAAAATTCACAGTGTAATGCTGTAACTGTCACACAGAGTGATGTTCAGACACTTGTTCAAAAAGTATTTCAGTTAGTTCCGGCAGCCATTACACAAAAAATAATAGAATTTGAAGATCAACGGAGGTGCGATAACATCCTTGTTGCCAATGCAGCTCCTGCTGTTCATGACGTAACACCAGAAATACAGGTTAGTATCATATTCACATCAAAATAATTTCCTTCATTGATCTAATGTCTTTACTGCACAGTTCTATCATGTCTTTTTTTCTTTCTTTCTTTCTTTTGTATTTACTACCAATAAGAGAAGCAAGTGTGCAGTGTTGAGCTTGCCTAAACACTCCTGCCAACTATACACTGGTGCTGCATGAACATGTATTAAAGCACCAGTTTCAGAAGTCTCATTCATACTTAATCGATTTTCATAAATACGAGATGGAAAGCCCACTATGACATCTTGATCAACAACACTTCAAACCACCCATCACAACACACAAATACTCACTATTTTGATTCGTGTTACAGACTCAACTACACACCTCTCCCGAAAAGTATGTGGCGATTGCTAATGGTTACTGTCACAGCCTTCAACACAAAGAAACACAACACAACCTAACAACAGGGAAAAAAAAAAAAAAAAGGGATATGTCATGGCAACATATTTCCATACATGCACAAAAACTTACCAGAAAATTTAATAGAATTAGGGTACAAGACGACATTCAGAACGAAGAACAAACGACACGATAGAATTCAACCTAAAACTAGCATTCAGCACATCGACCATCCTTCTTGTTTTCAGTCCTAAGACTGATCTGTAGCCATGAAATTTCTCCAGATGGCACGATTGTTGGCAGCTGCCGTTGTTGTTATGTAATTATTTGTGTCCATATCCTCCATGATCTCTTTTATAAATGTTTTCCTTGGCTTTCCTCTTGTTTTTTTTTTCCTCCTCTGCTACAATTTTTATTAATAATAAATAATAATGTTATTTGTTTTACGTCCCACTAACTACTTCTTAAGGTCTTGGGAGACGCCGAGGTGCCGGAATTTAGTCCCGCAGGAGTTCTTTTACGTGCCAGTAAATCTACCGACACGGGGCTGTCGTATTTGAGCACCTTCAAATACCACCGGACTGAGCCAGGATCGAACCTGCCAAGTTGGGGTTAGAAGGCCAGCGCCTTAACCGTCTGAGCCACTCAGCCCGGCACAATTTTTATTTGCATCAAGCGTCATAGAGTACGACCCAGCATGACGGGTGTCAGTTTTAAAATGGTTTTAAGCAGCGATTTCCTCTGCTTCATCATTTTGTTGTAAGACTTGGGAATATGTTTTTATTGCTGTCCATGGAATTTTAAGTATTTATCTGAAGAACTACATTTCAAATGCCTCAAGTCTGCTGGTATTGCTTTTATTTAATGTTCTAGTTTCTGATGCATATCATATCAGTATGCTCCTTTTCGTCACAAAAGCCCTTTTGGCTTGAGCTATTTGTATCAGTCGAGCATATACCATCTTCCGTATATGTTATGCCTAGGTAAGTAAACAATTTTACCTGCTGAATATCTGTTTGATTGGCTATAAGGTGAAGATTACTGGGCAATTATGCTACAACCATACATTTAGTTTTTGAGGCATTCATTTTCATGCTATACACAGATACAGTAAAATCTTGTTAAAACTCCCTTCAAGGCATTGTTTATTAACCACATATTAAGCAAGACTGTGCATTAAGCAGAAGACAACCTAATACGTACAGTAATTTAATTGGCTTTACGTCGCACCTACACATATAGGTCTTATGACGACAATGAGATAGGAAAGGCCTAGGAGTGGGAAGAAAGCGGCCATGGCCTTAATTAAGGTACAGTCTCATTTTTTGCCTGGTGTGAAAATGGGGAAACCACGGAAAACCATCTTCAGTGCTGCCGACAATGGGGCTCGAACCCACCATTTTTATTGAAATATTACATATGCAATGTTGTAAATGATAGAGAGAAACATGATTTATTAAACCACCAACTTCCTGTATGAACAGGCTGGACAAAGTGTGCAGTACAATAGCCAAATGAAAACTGAAAAAGGCTACAAAGCTGAGAATTAACATGCGTTATCCATAGACTGATTGAAGGCAATGATTTCAGCTAATTCAAGAATTTCTGAAGCGAGTTTAACAGACACTTCAGTACACCGAGGACAACATGAAACTGATGAGCAAAATTTTCCAGATCTAAAGAATGTGGACATTAGGGGAAAGTAGTGTAGGATCAGGTGGCAAATATGAGTGGACATTTGAACTTTCTGGAAAACTCCATGGACAAATCCTTGTGTATGCTTAGAAGCCTCCCCATTATCAACTAAATGCCCAGCAATGTTAGTGTGCATCTTTTCAAGTTTAGAAGGTGGGTGGCTGTTTGTGATTTTCCTTCTATGACTTGCATCAACATTGTTATTAAAGACATCACTGCAAACAATCATATGAGATATTTACTCCCATGATTTACAGTTATATGTTTAGTAGTGTAACAAAAGTAATTACCAAGTTTTAGTTAAAATCTCAAATCACTGAATATAGGGCAAAAAATATTCTTCAGCATGTGTATTGGATAAAACCAGAACTTCTTTGTAAACCACGTTTGTGGCATTGCCTTAAGGGGCTAAGATGACCAGTCTACTGGCAGAGCTAAATCTGGAACATGCGACATGGAACTCTACATGTGAGAAACAGTCCTCTTAAGTTGAAAAAGAAAGGGTTTCTTTATTTCTAAAAGAGATAATACCAATTTTCATGTCTCTAACTTCTTAGTTTTTGAGATGTAAGTATCCTCATAAAGAGAATTCAGTATTTTCGGTCTCCAGCTTAAGTTGATTTTCCAAAAACAAAAAGTATGTGTTTCTTTATTTTTAAAGGGGATTACAAATACCAATTTTTACGTCTAACATGTTAAGTTTATGAGATAAACTCATTTTAAAAACTGTCCCACTCCTTGGCTGAGTGATCAGCGCTGAGGCCTTCGGTTTACAAGGGTCTGGATTCGATTCCAGGATGGGTCGGGGATTTTAATCGTGTGTGATTAATTCATTTGGCTCGGGGGACAGGTTGTTTATGCTTGTCCCAATACTCTCCTCTTAACACACCATATTACCAACTACAACAGGAACATGCAATAGCAATTAAATCCCTACACACGGGGTTGGCGTCGGGAAGGGCATCCAGCCGTAAAACAGGGTCGAATTCACATGTGCGACACAGTTTGCACCCACAACCCCACAGGTGTGGGAAAAGCAGTAGAAGAAGAAGATACTCATTTTAAAAATGCACCCACTTTTTTATTATTTCACCCCCTTAAGTGCATTTTCCAAAAAGAAAGTGTGTTCATTTATTTTTAAAAGAGATTCCAAGTCCAGTTTTAATGTCTTCAGTTTCTGAGATATATGTATCCTCATATAAAGAATTCAACTCCTTCCTCACCTCTTTTCACACACAACCCCCCCCCCCCCCCCCCGGCCAAACCCCGTAAGTGGATTTTATGAATACAAAAATTTGTGTTCTTGTATTTTTAAAGGAGATTCCAATACCAATTTTCATGTCTGTAACATGTTAGATTTTTGTGGCATAGGCTATTGTAGATAATCTCACTGCTGTAAGAATTCTGGAGCTGACGTTCCCATGGTTACAGCAGTTCATTTCTTTATCCGATTCCTAGAGCAGGGGTAGTGTGGTGCCAATATCTCCATAACGGTTGGTTTTAGGGCCTTAAAACACTGTTTTCGGGCCCGCAGGGCTTACCGAGTTATATTCTTTGCGTCAAGGGGCATAAATTGAGCTTTGTCTTGTCCTTGTACGACAAATTCGATATTTCGCCTATGTTAGCCTAGTATTTCTATATCTCCCCCATGCCCCTCCCCCCTCAAATTGTTTTGAAAATAAAATACAGCTCATGTCCCTCAGGGATAATGAATATTTACATTAGTAAGATAATTTTTAGAATCGATCCAGTAGTTCTTGAGCTTAGCCATTACATACAAACTTTACCTCTTTATATATTAGTACTAGCTGTTACCCATGGCTTCGCTCGCGAAGATTTCGTAATTTAATAAAAATTAATTGTTTCTCGGTACTGCGCTAAGACATTAACTGAAAATCCCTAAAGTGTAAAAACTCACCGAAAACTTGCATTTCATTTACCCCAGAACCTCTGTGTAAACCACGTTTGTGGCATTACCTTTTGCGGGTAAGATGACCAGGCTACTAGTAGAGTTAAATCTGGAACATGCGACCAACAGTCCTCTTTTATGTCGAAGAAAAAGGGTTCCTTTATTTCTAAAGGAGATTCCAAATACCAATTTTCACAACTGTAACATCTTAGTTTTTGAGATTCCAAATACCAATTTTCATGTCTGTAACTTGTTAGGTTTTTGTGATATATTGTAGGTAATCTCGTTGCTATAAGAAAACGAGGTGACGTTGCCATGGTTATGGCAGTTCATTTCTTTATCCGATTCCTAGAGCAGGGGTAGTGTCTTGCCAATATCTCCAGTAAGGTTGGTTTTAGGGCCTTAAAACATAGTTTTCGGGCCCGTAGGGCTTACCGAGGTTTGTTCTTCGTGTCAAAGGGCTTAAATTGAGCTTTGTCTCGTCCTTGTACGACAAACTAATGGAAACAAGAGAGGTCCACCTATTCAATTATTTTGCCTATGTTAGCATAGTATTTTTATATCTCCCCACATTGCCCCCCCCCCCCCTCAAATTGTTTTGAAAATAAAATATAGCCTATAGCACTCAGGGATAGCGTATATTTCTATTCGTGAAATAATTTTTAGAATCGGTCCAGTAGTTCCTGAGATCAGCCATTACAAACAAACTTTAGCTCTTTATATAATAGTATAGATAGATAAGGAGCATGTTGGTGGAATGGTCCTTTCATCCTTTCATCTTGGTGAAAAGATTGGATATAGTCACTTTTTCTGTTGAAGGTTGGCTCGTTTAATGTTGCTGACATGTAGGTATCAAGTAGATTAATATCAACCTTAAGGACTAAGTGTTGAATAGGTTGCATACATTCATGTAAAATGACAAAATCCACATGCCTTATATATACGACCACATTATACAAAATGTTCCTTCTGTAAGGCTGGTAATTGGCATATAACAAAGTATACCAGATGGACGAGTCTGTTATAAAAGATAGCAAAATACAGTCAGTTGAAAGTCTTTCAGTGAGGTACTTGTCCACCATATAAACTGTAGTGAAATCATTTCTTTTCTTTGTGATAAGTCATGCAGTTGACTCCCCCATTGCTTGCTTCATACACTCATCAAGAAAAGTTAAACATATACCAGATTCTGTTGTGTAGAAGTGGAACCAATATATTATTTAATGCAAAACTCAGAATAGCAGATAAACAAAAACTTACACTTCTCGGTAACTTTAGATTCATTGCTCTGTATGTAACTAAACCAAAGAATTTAAAGAAACTCCTCAATTATAACATCACAATTAAAGACTGTTTTGAATGTAGTCCATAAGTCAATAACGTGTTGGTCTTCCACAAACAGTGAGGCATTCTTGAACATGACAGGGCATGTTCAGAACCAAATAATTGAGCATTTCTTGAGGCAAACTGTCCCAGTCCTTGATGGCAGCACCTTTTAAGGCCTGAATCATTAGTGGTGGATGTTGATGGTTGGAAAAGCTCTTTTAAGAAAGGTCCACGTATGCTCTACGCAATTCATGTCTGGGGAAGATGCTGGCCAGTCCATTCTGTAGATCCTACTTTCCTCCAGGTATCCACAACTGCTCTACGATCTGGATAAGCATTATCATCCTGTAAACCCATCTCCTATGGTCTCTGCAAAACCAGTTACTATGGGTCACAAAATTTTGTGATTGTATACTGCAGCCATAGTGCTTCTTTGAATGTGAACCATTGGTGTACAGAGCTGAGCATGATACCTGCTCAGAATAGCACTGAACCTCTGAGCTGTTGGCGGTGTTCTACCGAGAATGATTCACTGTACCATTCTCCTCTTGCCCTCCATATGCACAGAGTTGTCATCAGGTTGTAATCCAATTCACACTTTGTCAGTAAACAGTGTGCTGGATCATTGATCACATGTCCAGCCCACTAAACATGAGCCACCCTATGATGTCGAAGTGGAGGAGTAATGAGGGGTGTGCTTGAACAGATCCCCACCATAGAGTCTATAGCGCACAGTTTGGGTACTTACACTAACTTCTCTGGCATCTCGAAGCTCATTGCACAGAGTAGTAGCTGTGTATGTAGGTGTCTTAGAGCAGATATGCATATATATCGGTCTTGTGCTGCTGCTGTTTTGTGTGAATGACCCATGCGAAGGCGAAGTTGATCTGCTACTGAATGGGTGTCTTAGTTTTTCCACACCCTGGAAAAAACACTGATTCATGGAACAATGTTGACAGAGTCAGGCTTATGTCCTCTTACATCAAAGTGATGATTTTAATGTGATCTGCCAAAGATAATGTATGACAAAGCATTTTTGTGCATAGAATCGAGGTATACTGACAAGCTTGCTTGGATGTCACTTCAGCTCTATTGTACTGGATTTGTTAACGGTCGTGAGTCGAATGCCCCTAGCTTTGAAGAAGGCAGGGTTGCTATGATTTAAATGACGTGCTTACTATCTAACCATAAATTAAATATATATTAGACACTGGTGGATAAACTGCAAATAAGCTTACTTTTTATTGAGTGTATGTACTTTTTCAGTGTAACAGTGGAGCAGAGCCAGTAGGACAGCCATCAGTAATTTGGTTGCCCATACTATCCTCCCTTAGATTGTTCTCCTTAACCTGCAAGCTAGTGCTACCAGAGTATGTATTTCTATTTCATCAGGTCACTCATTAGTGATTGTTTTCATTGCAGTCATACTTGTTCTGTTTTGTGTGTTTTCTGTCCCCTATTCTTTGTCTTTGAAGTGCAGTGACTTTTAATATGAAGTTCATTAAACTTCGACATGCTTTTTGTTTCAGAGAAATGTCAGAAGAATGCATTATGACTGTACAATCATGTTAACATTTGCCAGTGATGGTGAGGAATTCATTCCTGATATTGTGGAATCACTACGGCGCCAACGAAATGATGGCAAGCGCATTGGTGTTCTCATTCTTGAAGAACATTCCTCTAAAATGGAACAGAATCCTCAACAGTTCATCTTCAAACTTTTCCATCAGGTATGCTGTAGTTATTGTTGTTCTACAAGTGATTTTAATTTTAATCCTTTATTTCAGATATTCTATCATAGTGTGACTTTCTGTAGGTTGGGTCAGGATATTTCAGACGTTCTATCGCAGTGTGACTTTCTGTAAGTTGGGCCAGGATGGTGGTAGTGATTATTGTTTTAAGAGGAAGTACAACTAGGCAACCATCCACTATTAACACTAATCAGAGAGGGAAAACATTGAAGGGGTCTGACACTTCAAAAAATGAAGGTATTGGCCAAAGGAAGACAAGGGCCACAAAGGGTGTGAAAATGAAAGACTCCCTAGGCCTCAAGTGCTGTAATACCGCCGGGGTAAGAAAATAACAAGAATTGACCAAGGGAGGTCAGGTAGGATAGATGAAAGTTAGAAGCCTGGCACAAGTAAGTGGAAGCAATGCCAGGACTCAGCTGAAGGCCCCGTAGTTGCCAATCCACACTCCCAAATTTAAGATCCCCAGGGCCCCATTTAGTCTCCTCTTACGACAGACAGGAGATACTGTGGCTGTTATTCTGCTGCCCCCACCCACAGGGGAATTGAGTCAGGATGCTCAATGAATTATTTTGACCAGTAGCCAGCAATTGAAAGGGAGCAGCCAGTGAAGTTATTCAGTTAACATCCTGGCAGGCATCTGATATATTTCTGTTATTACCACAGAACAGTGCTACCAACCAGGTATGGGCGACTACGTAGTTTCAACATTCAGTCTTATTTTATCATTGCACAGTTCATTGGCAGGGTATCAGTCTTGTAACATCCAAATACCAACGGTTATGGTGATTCTTTGCATTAAGCATTTTTTCATAGATTATAGAGCTCATTGAGATATTAATTCATTTCTATTAAATATGTATAAAGGTAGTTCTGTATCACTTGCTCTTACACCTGAGGAGCTGCAACAGTCAATCAATAGTTTCAAGTACACATACGATCAGTGTTTGACCTTACCATCAAAGCTCAAGAAACAGATTATTTCCCAATCTGCCCCCACGGACTAGCCTTGCAGAGTTCAATGTCTCAGACGTGACTTTAGGAACTCAGTTTGTATTCAGGAGATAGTGGGTTCAAACCCCACTGTCAGTAGCAGATAGTTTTCCCATTTTCACACCAGGCAGATGCTGGGACTGTACCTTAATTAAGGCCACGGTCACTTCCTTCCCTCTCCTAGCCCTTTCTTATTCCATCTTCGCCATAAGACCTATCTGTGTCTGTGCAACATAAAGCAGATTGTAAAAATAAATTTTTAAAAAACCTTTGGGAACATCTTGTCTGAACGATGCACGTTAGAAGAGGATGTGAAAACTGACTCCATGCTGCCCTCTTGACATTGATCAGCTATCCAATCGGGTCTTCAGGAATAAAGACCTAACAGTTCATAAAAAAAACTTATGATACATAAAGCAGTAATCATCTCAGCATTACTCTGTGGATGTGAAACCTGGTCCCTGTACCATTGTGACTTCAAGAAACTTAAGCATTTTCATATCAACAGTAACATCATTCCATCTTAAATGTCAAATTGGAAGATGAATCTTGCATTTCTTGAGAAAGTGTACATGAACAGCATAGAAACCTCCATCATTGACCCTGGAATTAGGTGTACAGGGCATGTCCACCATGTGAATGATGCCAGGCTTTCTCTCCAGTTCCTGTATGGTGAACTTTGTTTGAGTTCAAGACCCTGTGGTGTCCCTTGAAGTATTATTAAGACCAACTTTAGCAAACCATAAAGGTCACAAATATCAAGCTTGTTTTGGCACCAGACCACCTCTACTGCTGTTGAACTGTTTGAGCTAGAACATCGCGGGCAGAAGACTCTAAATGTACCGTCAGATATAGTGTGTGTGTGGATGCATGTTTCATGGTGGAATTGGCTTATTCAGTCATATGAAGTACAAATACAAACAACGTTTAGTGCAAATGGATTGTTAGCAGGAGAAATTGTATACTGGAATACAAGTAACAGCTGATGACGATACAAGTAGTAACCATCCATGCCACATTTAATGGTTTGTTAAAAAAAAGAAATAGGCAATGGACTGCAAAAACCTTTTCTCAGATAATTTAAGCACATTAATTATTTCTAGCAACTCAGTTGGAGCGGGTGTGGGTGGGTTTTCTGTGTATATTAAAGGATAAAGTGTTATTGTAGTTGCATGTAATGGTTACATCCAAGTAATTAAGAGCATTATTGTTTCCTGACTCTATGGTGAATTTTATATGTGGATCAGTGGAGTTGAAGAGTTCAAGTACTGTATTGCTGCTAGTAATATGAGAGTCTAAAATAACAAACATGTCATCCACATAGCGTGCCTAATGTTGAATGACGTCAAATAGCTTAATATGATAATAGTGGAAACTCCAGCGAGAAACTGGCGACACCGCTTCTGCGTGCCATCTAGCGGTTCGAGAGGCTAACTACTCTTGCTACTGCTGTCAGCTGTGTACGCCAGAAGTGTCTTATTTGTACTTCAGATAGTTTTGTGCTTGTTATGTATCACAATTTTGGAAATGGCAGGAAGAGGAGTTATTTGTGCTGTGTATGGGTGTTTTCATTACAGAAGACAAAGTGATCGCAAGCCGTTTTACAGATTTCCTAACGACAAAATGCTATGAGTATAGACCTACCTGTTAATGTTTACGTGCCGGTATTTTTTTCTATTTATGAGAATTTTTTTCTATTTATGAGAACATTCTTTCTTTAAAATATTGTTATGATTAAACCTATGAATTTAATCGATTTTTAGGTGTACTCAGTGGGTGAAGAGCAGAAGGGCAGATTTAGATGAAAGGTATGAGGGTATGTTTAGCCACCAGGGTCCTCAGCCATTCTGTAGCTTCTGGAATGCTAGTTCATGTGTCATTCAAATCTTTGCAATCAAGTGCTGCAAACACTGCAGAGTTTATAGAAATGTGTGATATTTTGTCTGATATTTTTAATTCTTGAAGTCTCAGTAGCCCCGAAGAGTACAGGAGACCCTTAAACAATGACTCAGGGCATATGAAAAAGCTGGATGAAATTTGTGATTGTCTAAAACAACTCAAAGTTTTGAATAACCGCAAAGGCAACCCTCTCTGTATTCAGGGTTGGATGGACAATATTTCTGCACTGAAACTATTGTGGTCTTAATTATATAGCGATTATGGTTTTCATTATTTGCTAACAAGGAGGCTCACACAGAACTGCATTGAAAACATTTTTTCCATCATCAGAGCAAGAGGAGGTAACAATGTAACTCCAGATGCAACAAAATTTTGCAGTGCCATAAGGAGTGTTATGATAAATCAATTGATCTGTGCTTCTGATGACAGCAATTGTGAATCTGATGTTGCAGACTTTCTACTGACTCATAATGATGTGATGAAGTGCAAGTTTGATGCTAATGTCACTCGACAGTGTGAGTTAAGTGATCAGGTAACTGATTATGACTATGATATAATACAGGAAAAATGCAGACAATTATGTCATGGGCTGGGCATGTAGCAAATTTCTCCATGCTGAGTGTAGGGATGTATTGTCATCTTATGATAATGATTATAGCATGGGAAACTTGCACATAGAAATGAAAAAGTATGACAGTTCTAAAATTATGTTTCCGAATATTTGTGGGGGAAAGTTAGATGCTAAAATATCAAGAACATTTGAAGATAGTTTCTTTTTAGTTTTTGTTAGAAAGCAAAGATGGGATTAGAAGAAAATTAAATGACAGGTTTTTGTCATTGAATGAATGTAGTGTAGGCTTATGTAACAGCTGTGTAAAATTACTGACTGACAAGTATTTCAAAGTCCTTATAAAGACATATGTGAATAGAACCTATGATTCAACAGTGAAAAATATTGCCTGTAAAAATACCAAGTTTAAAAAGATATTGCATGTGTGATTTGCTCTTGAAGACTGTAGGCCCTAGTCATAACATGACGATCTAATGTTTTAATTTGATAATACATTTGTTTTATTATCACTGGTTCATTCAGATCAACATCCACCTTTTTCCTTCCCTATATTATGTTACAAGAACGACGCAAACGTCTTAAAATCTGTAATTCGTTGGGTTGGAAGTCGAAATGTGTAGTGTTTGAATGGCGCGTTATGTTAGTGTTCCCTGCTAGCCGCTAGATGGTAGCACTACGTGCTGTCGCCGCTGCTCTGCGTGCTAAGTGCGAAGAGTTTCCACTATTATCATATTAAGCTATTTGATGACGTTCATCTTGTCATTGATGTGAGAATGTCCTAAATGATCGATGTTTGAGGGGGCAACTATTCAATAAGAAAGTTTAAAGTTTTTTCACACTTATTTTTTACTCATTAGCCCAAGTTTCTTATACACATTCGATTTTTCCATTACAGATTTGATCGACATTGATGGTTTCCACTATAAGTTGCTCACAATTTACCTGGCATTTGTTCTCTTCACAAACATAGTCACCTCAATTTTCTCACTGCCCTCCTGATTAGTTGGGATTGTAACTCAACGAAAAACAGACTGTTATTTTCAATTTTAACACAGTGTATTCAGCCTCGTTTTTAATTGCAACATACTGCACATTTAGACTAAGAGGTCCACAATCTCACTTTAATTACCTATTGTTTTAATTCCATCATGTCTCATTTGTTTTTCATTCTTTTCTTCACTGTATTTTAACATATTCTTTTAGCATCAATTATGTAAATATTAATCTTGTGTCACTGAAGATGGCTCAAAGGAGCTGAAACATGTATAACCAATATTAGTCCATCTAAAGATGGAGATACAGTAGAACCTCGATAATTCAAAATCTGTTAATTCAAAATCCCGCCTAATTCGAAGAAGCTCTCGTTCCCGGAAACATGAGATACAGTTTTGCATGTTATTTCAATTGTTTAATTCGAAATACGGATAACTCGTAATTCGAAGTACAATGTCGGCCCCATGACCGAAATTCAGACTCTTAATTCGAAACTGCCTTTACATTTTAAAACAATAGTATGTTACAGAGTAATTTCAACTCGAAATGTATCCGTTCCGCGTCATAATGAACGCGCGTTCCAGAACGTGGAGGGGTAGCTTTCCGCACTTACACTCACTTCGGTGGGTCTACAGTGCGCTTCATGATTGCCAAGTTGAATGAAATCGGAATTCTTTTGTATTCAACCTTTTAAGGAACGCTGTAATATCACGCAACAGGCAGTGTGCGGGAAAACAGAATCCGCGAACACTGGCGATGCCGACAATTGATGAAAAAACGTGGCTCATATAATAAATTCGTAAACACCGAACAATATTGTCATTGCCGGTGGAACTGCATTGCTTCATTTTAATGCGAGCTTAAACGGTCTTATGGTTTTAAAGGAGAAATTGTCAGCCGGGAAATCGTACAAGGGTGAGAGATGCGGGTCATAGTAGTGCGTTGCAATGCACGTGGAAGCGAGATACTCTATCCCCTCGTCATAGGAAAGTTTGACTAGCTACATTGTTTTAAGGGCGTCGGGCACTTTCCATGCCAGTACAAAGCATGGAAAAAACTACTACTTGCATCGTGCGATTTTTTTTCTTTTGTTGCGTGAGGTTATGTTTGTCAGTGATTTATCCAAGTGCATTATGTGAACATTGTAAATGCACCTTGTTGGATACATTTCGAAAGTAGTTTTTTTCATGGCATTTGAAAGGTTTAAACTGTGAATCGAGGTGATTGCATGTATTAATGGGTCTTTAGAATACTTTGTGACGCAGCAAGTGTTTACATTTCTGAAGTACGAGAGAAGTGCCATGGCGGGAAATCGTACAAGGATAGTCATAGGAAAGTTCGATTTTAAGGGCATCGGGTACTTTCTGTGTAAATACAAGGCATCTAAAATGCATACAGTATAGTAATCCAATTAATAAAGCACTTGCACATGAGAGCCAGCATAGATTTCTCCTCATCTTTGAACCGTGCTTTTTTTTCTTTCGTTGCGTGAGGTTATGTTTACTAGTGTTATATCCGAGTGCATTATTTGAATACTGTAAATGCACCTTCTTAAATACATTTTGGAAATAGTTCTTTTTTCATGGCATTTGAAAGGTTTAAGCTGTGAATTTAATTCGAAACTGGCCTTAAAATATTTTGTAACGTGGCAAGGGTTGGTACTTCTGAATTGCAAATTGGCGGTTAATTCGAAATCACGTAATTCGAAGTCAGATTTTTGAGTCCCAGTGACTTTGAATTAACGAGGTTTTACTGTATATATTTATTGAACAGGTGGACATATTAAATTTTCTTTGTAAAGTGAAAACCATCAACACAGAATGATTTTAATATCTTGTAATGACACTAGCAATTTATTAAATGGTCAGTATTCTTAAACCAATTCTACTGCGTATGAAACCCTGCGAGGTCAGGTATGAAGTGAGATGAATCTTTGTAGCAAGTTTTCACAACTAGATGCCCTTCCTGATATCAGGCTCACCAGAGGAGTTAATGAGATGAAATGAATAATGTGATATATGATATTAGGAAAGGAGAGGGTGAAATCAGGTGCCAACACATAGCCCACTCCTGTCAAATAGCACTAAGGGACCTGCACAAGGCTTAATGTTACTCCATATGAACACTGAAGAGGTTTGGAATTGAATCTAGGCTTTTGGCTTGCGATCTAATGATTAGAAATTGTACACATCGATGAACTCAAGATAAATCAGAATGTCATTCATGATTACCAGAAGAGTTCAAGTCTAGTATCACACAAGTCTGAAGACATTTCCAAGAAGGTTCCGGATGCTGTTATTCTAATGATCAGTTTAACGGGGGGGAAAAGAAAGAACCCACAGTGGACTGAACAGTGTGATGAAGTGCAAAATAAATAAATAAATAAATAAATAAAATTTTAAAAATGGTCTCAAGCCAGGAATTGCTGGAATGAGACAGGAAAAATTGCAGAATTCCTCATCCAGCATAAACTGACTGCTAAAGTGATCCAGAAAGAAGAGGCTCAGCTGAGACCATCAGGAGGAATACCACTTGTGATTTTTAACTTACTGGCTACCAAGCCGCATCTCTACATTTCCAGGACAAGAGTGGCAATCATATTTTGAATAATCATGACAGTTGTGAACGATTAGCTCAGTATATTGAGTGATTACTCATCACAAAAAAATTGACTCAAGCCTGGAATCGCTGGAATGAGACAGTTGCAGAATTCCTCATCCAGTATAAACTGACTGCTGAAGTGATCTATAAAGACGTTCAGCTTGAGACCGTTGAAGAAACCTTCAGAGGAACCCTACTCATGATTTTTACCATACTTTCAAATCTAACTTACTGGCTACCAAGCCCCATCGCCACATTTCCAGGATGAGAGTGGCAATATTATTTTGAATAATCAGACCATTGTGAATGATTAGCTCAGTATATTGAGTGATTACTCAACATCCCTCCTCCACCATCAGAGATTTTATTTTCTAGTCAATCCTTCATTTCATCTAATTCTCTTCCTCCGGATCGAGAAGAAATCACCCAAATCATTGCATCTCTCCCCAGCAAGACCTAAAACAAGGATTCCATAGTTGCGAAGGGTAAAGTCATTTCATTGGAAGAGCCACAATATAACTGGATAAACTATTTAACTACATCATTCTAGATAATAGGATAAAAGAAGTTACCATACAAACTTCGGGGGGAAAAAAAGGAGAGCAGCAGCAAACAGTAAAGCTAGCAATCAGTACAGATGGGAGCAAAATTACCCTTTCTGTGGATCATTGATAGAGTGTCGACCTCCAGATCCCAAGATAGCGGGTCCAAACCTGGTAGAAGTAGTCTGATTTTTAAAGGGCGGAAAAGAAGTCCATGTGACACTTCATGCTGTACGATGTCAGCATGTAAAAGATCTTTGGTGACACATTTGGTGTTCACCCAACAAAATTCATTAAAACTCGGCCACAGACGCCCAAGAGAGATTCGGTTTACTGTGCTTCTAGAAGGCCTAGAGTAAAATGGAATGTTGAAATTCATGAGCAGACAGCCAGATGGTGTCAGATTTAAATATTTGCATACGGCAGCTAAGGCCATACAATTATTGTTTATTATTGTTATTTGACTATAAAATCCTGTCAAAAGCACTTCAAACCTGTTGTCGACCCACAGATTAGGGAATGTCAGTTCGGCTTCCATAAGACTCGGTTCTGCAGCGAACAAGTCTTTTCCCTAAAGAATATCAACACATTCAGATCTCTTCACACCAAACCAGTTGTATTGACTTTTGTTGATTTCTTTAAAGCCTATGACTACTCAGTCAACCGATTCAGTTTTCTTGATATCCTTAAGAAGATGGGCGTGGATAACAAGACTCGTTCCATCATTATACAAACTCTTATCAACTCCTATTCTCAAGTGAAATTCATGGGAGAAATTTCCAGATCCTTTCAGATTAAGACTGGTGTTTGTCAAAGCAATGGGCTCTCACCTAGACTTTTCAACTGTGTTCTCGAATAGGTCATCCGTGAGTGGATAAATGGTATTAGGCTGGGCACTGGATCAAAGCAGTGAACATCAACTGACCGCCTTGCTTTTGCAGTTGGTGTAGTCCTAATGGCAAATAACCTCAACATCGGCTGCCTCCAGGTTTGAAACATTACAAGAAGTAGATGAAGCTGTAGGTCTCCAGATACTTTTTTGAAACAACTGAAGTAAAGATGTGATTGTCATGATACCACTGCATTTCTCAATACCAAATATGGAAAAATTATACCAATTCAAGTATCTTAGAGAGAATAAAAAAGCTCTGAAATATCAAGCTAAATGCATGGTAATAGCTATTCTCCTCTACAAATCTACTCATCAGTCCAGATTGATCTCATGGCAGGCTAAATAAGGCCACCACACCACTGTAGTATGTTCTGAAGTCTCATACAGCTGAATGCTTTGCCCTCCCTCATCACGGTGAGACAGAGAGGATCCAAATGAAAGAAAGGCAACTCCTAAGGAAAATCCTCGGTCCACAACAAATTCAGAGGGTGAATATCGTCTGAGGTCAAATACAGACCTGTGCTCTAAATTTGAAAAGCTCTCACTTGTTATCTGGAAGCATTGTCCTATGTTGTAAGTCATATGTCCTGAATGCCTAACACAAGAATGTCTGGAAATCTTGGATATTTTCATGGCTTGGAAATATACCACTCCATGGTCCAAGTCTCTAGACACTGATTCAGGACCTGGGTACATGGGTTAAAGGGTCTTCTGGAAAGTATGAGACGACGACCTGGTGCAAAGTGGTCTAAAGAGTGAAAAACTACATTCTCCATTAAGATGAAAGAGTACTTTAAATCCGTCCTAAGAGACCAAAACAATGTGTAAAAAAATTAATATTTGTTTAAGGCAATGTGAAGCAGGGTGGAAGTTCCCTGGTAAGTGTACAATCAATCACTACTGATCTGCATTTAGGGCTGTCACCCAAGTGGCAAATTCCCTATCTGTTGTTTTCCTAGCCTTTTCTTAAATGATTGCAAAGAAATTGGAAATTTATTGAACATCTCCCTTAGTAAGTTATTCCAATCCCTAAACCCCCTTCCTATAAATGAATATTTGCCCAAATCTATCCTCTTAAATTCCAACTTTATTTTCATATTGTGATCTTTCCTACAGACACCACTCAAACTTATTCATCTGCTGATGTCTTCCACGCTATCTCTCCACTGACAGCTCAGAACATACCATATTCCAGCATATTCCCATATTGAGCTACATAAGAAATCTTGCAAGAGTTAATGGATTTAAAGTTGAAATGGTCACTCGACTAATTAATAAAATTAAGAATAGGATATCCACTAATCTAGTGCTGGACAAAATTTAAAAAACTAATTATGCTACTTTCACTTATAATAATCCAGCTATCCATCAGATCGCAAATATATTTATAAAACATAATGCCAATTTAACTTTTCGAATGACTAATACGAACCAGACCTTATTTTTTAATAATTATAAAGTAAATTATGGCAATAACCGACATACGGGATCTGGAGTGTACAGATTAACATGCACACAATGCGGGTGTTCATATGTCGGACAGACTGGGAGGAGATTTTTTACAAGATATATGGAGCATTTCAATGCGGAAAAGCATAATAAATACTCGGCAATAAGCGCACATGAGGGAGACAAGGCACCGGTTCACTTCATTAGAGAAGGACTTGACAATAATTACGAATATGAGAAAAGGTAAACTCTTAAATGAGCTAGAAAATTTATATAGTTTTTTGGATCAAGCTTATAACAAGGATAAGAATCTCAATGATGTCACGGACGTCAAAGCTCATTACATGATTTGACACCAGAGTTATTGAATATGGTTAGATCAAGTAAAGATAAGTCCCCTCATATATTCAATTCTATACGTTCAAAGACTCCCTCCAGTTCTCCAAATATCAGACCCGCTCCTGCCAATCATAGTAGCTCCTCTCCTTTAACAGCTCTGACGCATAAAGCTCCACCTACCCGCTCTTCCACTCCACGTTCCTTAACCCCTCCAACTCCATGTTTCCCACCGCCTCTGCCACATAGATATAACATTAGGAGTAGGCTAGTGGCTTTATGTCGCACCGACACAGATAGGTCTTATGGCGATAATGGGATAGGAAAAGCCTAGGAGTTGGAAGCGGCCGTGACCTTAATTAAGGTACAGCCCCAGCATTTGCCTGGTGTGAAAATGGGAAACCACAGAAAACCATCTTCAGAGCTGCCGACAGTGGGATTCGAACCCACTATCTTCCGGATGCAAGCTTACAGACTAGGTGTAGGACCAACAGACAAGCTAACATTGCTGTAACAAGAGGACGTGTATAACATCTAGATTTACATGTAAGTACTAGTTCTTGTCCAGCTAAATAGGGGATTCTTTAGCTCCTCCAGGGGTTTAAAAAAATGTTTTCCTTTTCGTTTCATTCCAGAGAAATAATGGCCCATTCAGCTATCTAGTACTCTCTACAAAGGGCCTTATAAATTTGCTCATTCAGGACAAATATTTCAGATTCCCTATGGGAATCAACATCTATATCAACTGATGGCCAAGCAGGCATCAATTTTCAGTGATGAGACAAAGTCTCTTGGTGCATTGGCACTGCCGGTGGCTCCAGTTGGCCTACGCAGTGGCCTCCACGGTATGCACTAGCCAGCGTATTGGTAAGTGTGCTAGGTACCAACTGATGAGCCCACCCTAGCACATGAGGGCGAAACGCTGGCAACCAAGAATGAGCTAGCTGGAAAATTTATAATGTCCAATAACGGACCATTTATATTGGTATTATAAATTTGCTCATTCAGGACAAATATTTCAGATTCCCTATGGGAATCAACATCTATATCAACTGATGGCCAAGCAGGCATCAATTTTCAGTGATGAGACAAAGTCTCTTGGTGCATTGGCACTGCCGGTGGCTCCAGTTGGCCTACGCAGTGGCCTCCACGGTATGCACTAGCCAGCGTATTGGTAAGTGTGCTAGGTACCAACTGATGAGCCCACCCTAGCACATGAGGGCGAAACGCTGGCAACCAAGAATGAGCTAGCTGGAAAATTTATAATGTCCAATAACGGACCATTTATATTGGTATTATATACCACTTAGTCGAACAGCTCATCTCCCCTCTCCCAAGTCTTCCCAGCCCAAACTTTGCAACATTATTGTAACGCTACTCTTTTGTCGGAAACCACCCACAACAACTCGAGCTGATTTTCTCTTGATTTTTTCCAGTTCTTGAATCAAGTAATCCTGGTGTGGGTCCCATACATGGGAACCATACTCTTAGTTGGGGTCTTACCTGAGACTTATATGCCCTCTCCTTTACATCCTTACTACAACCCCTAAATACCCTCATAACCATGTGCAGAGATCTGTACCCTTTATTTACAATCATATTTATGTGATTACCCCAATGATCTTTCCTTATATTAACCCAAGAACGCCAGAGTTTTCAATTTTCGAATTTTAAATTTTTATTTAATATTGCCAGCAAGCACATATTAGAAAACATTTAAAAGTTATTTTTCTAAAAATTTGATGGTTGGTTTCTAAATGAGGGCCTGGTACCATACGGTACTGTACGGCGCTTGACATAGGTTTTGGGTGGAACATAAAATTGTTACGTTGTTAGAATACTATGATATATAGTGCTTATTATTGGTACAGAATGTGACTTACAAGTTACTTGGCAATAAACAAAAGAATAAACATTGTTTATAGGTTCATAATAATGCTATTTGCTTTACGTCCCACTAACTACTCTTTTTACGGTTTTCGGAGACGCCGCCGAGGTGCCGGAATTTAGTCCTGCAGGAGTTCTTTTACGTGCCAGTAAATCTACCAACACGAGGCTGGCGTATTTGAGCACCTTCAAATACCACCGGACTGAGCCAGGATCGAACCTGCCACATTGGAGTCAGAAGGCCAGTGCCTCAACCGTCTGAGCCACTCAGTCCGACATTTATAGGTTCATTTGCGACATCCATTTGGGGAGTCCGAAAAAATAATATTAGCTCAGACGTGCCATATCTTTAGGAAGTAGGAATTATATTACTGTAGAATTCTGATTTTCTTATTTAGTCACATATTTCCACTTTTTACTAGTTTCGAATTTCAAAATGCAGTTTACACAAACGCCCACACCACACTTGACGCATTCTGTGCGGCTGTGGGATTCGCATCCGTTGGCCACACATTGCCGGCGCTGGTTTGTTGGAGCGATCTAGTAATATAGCCCATTGAATCTCAAGTGGTCAGATACTCTAAAAAGAAAAGAAGTGTGAACAACTTTTCTGGTGGTGGCATTTACGCATAGCCACTTAGAAGTAAAATGGCGATGAATATTTTCATTTCTTAGGAGTTTCTTTTCCTTTGTAAAAAGCGCATACTTGCTGGATTTAGAGCACAAGAAATTCACAATTTCATTGTAAAAGAACCTCAAAAATTTCGGTCGGCATCATATATCGAAAAGTGGAAAATTTCGCACTAGGGAAGTGGACTGTTGTGGGTCATCAGCCATCCAGGTAGCTGGTGGACGAGGTGATGACTTCGCCCTCTCTCCGGGCCATGAATCATTATCGGACATGGATTCTCTACTCCTGTGAGATATGTGCTGCTTTAGCACTACTTCTGCTGATGCTCGGAATTGACCTCCCGTAAGGTTATCTGTGAGACCCCCTTCATCTTCATCAGGTAATACAGTGATTCCATGTGTTATGACGTGGATTTTTTAGTAAAATCTACAATTATACTGTTGTATGACACATATAAATCATTATTTGCAACTTCAGTATGAATTGTTACTTTAGAATCACCCTTGGAAGTAAGGAGGAGAAAAGGAACAAAGAGGTACGGCAAGCGCCGTGCAGTACCATACTGTACCAACGGAATAATTAGTTTCATAACAGCTAATACAGAAATGCTGACCAATTGCTTGTTATTTCAAATCATTGACTTATATTTCAAGAAAATAAACCACATGATACAAAATTGTATTGTCAGAATGTATAAACAAAATACAGCAACTTTCTTTAGACGGGTAGTCATTTGTATACCTCTCGACAAGATCTTAAATTCCAAGCAGTTGTTGCCGCAAACAATAAAATAAAACCCTCTATTGATGTCAGGCATTGTAGGGAGTATCTCCTTGAAAACAAAAGGCAAAGTTGCCAGATTTATGGCACGAATAAGGATCAGTATGAGAAAATCTGAAGTAAGGCGCACTGGTACTATACGGTACCACACGGCGTTGCCGGGTTAACACCTAGGTACTTACAATAATCCCCTAAAGGAACTTTCACCCCATCAACACAGTAATTAAAACTGAGAGGACTTTTCCTATTTGTGAAACTCACAACCTGACTTTTAATCCTGATTATCATCATACCATTTTCCGGCTCCATGGCTAAATGGTTAGTGCGCTGGCCTTTGGTCATAGGGGTCCCGGGTTCGATTCCCAGCAGGGTCGCGAATTTTAACAATCATTCGTTAATTTCCCTGGCACGGGAGCTGGGTGTATGTGTTGTCTTCATCATCATTTCACCCTCATCATGACACGCAGGTCGCCTACGGGCGTCAAATCAAAAGACCTGCACCTGGCGAGCCGAACCCTTCCTGGGATCTCCTGGCACTAAAGGCCATACACCATTTCATTTTTTTTTACCATACCATTGCCTACTGTCCATCTCGCAATATTATCGAGGTCATTTTGCAGTTGCTCACAATCTTGTACCTTATTTATTACTCTGTACAGAATAACATCATCTGCAAAAAGCCTTATCTCTGATTCCACTTCTTTACACATATCATTGATATATATATATATATATATATAAGAAAACTTAAAAGTCCAATAATACTGCCTTGAGGAATTCCCCTCTTAATTATTACAGGGGCAGATAAAGCTTCCCCTACTCTAACTCTCTGAATTCTATTTTATAGAAACATAGCCACCCATTCAGTCACTCTTTTGTCAAGTCTAATTGCACTCATTTTTGCCAGTAGTCTCCCATGATCTACCCTATCAAATGCCTTATATAGGTCAATTGCGATACACTCCATTTGACCTCCTGAATCCAGGATACCTGCTATATCTTGCTGGAATCCTACAAGTTGAGCTTCAGTGGAATAACCTTTCCTAAACCCAAACTGCCTTCTAACAAACCAGTTATTCATTTCGCAAACATGTCTTATATAATCAGAAAGAATGCTTTCCCAAAGCTTACACGCAATGCATGTCAAACTGACTATCTATCACCCTTAACTTTATACACAGGGACTACTATAACAACTCTCCATTCATTTGGTATAGCTCCTTTATGCAAACAATAATCGAATAAGTACTTCAGATATGGTACTATGAATATCCCAACCCATTGTCTTTAGTATATCTGCCAAAACCTTATCAATTCTAGCTGCTTTTCTGGTTTTCAACTTTAGTATCTTACTGTAAATGTCGTCATTGTCATAGGTAAATTTTAATACTTCTTTAGTATTAGTCACCTCTTCTATCTGGACATTATCCTTGTAACCAACAATCTTTACATACTGCTGACTGAATACTTCTGCCTTTTGAAGATCCTTGCATGCACACTCCCCTTGCTCATTAATGATTCCTGGAATGTCTCCTTGGAACCTTCCATTTTTCACTTAATTTTGTATGACCAGCAGTTATGCTTGCCATCATGATATCCTTAGCTGACTTCTTTGCTAGATTCAATTTCCTACTTAGTTCCTTCAATTTCTCCTTACTTCCACAGCCATTTCTAACTCTTATTTCTTTCCAACCTGCACCTCCTCCTTAGTCTCTAGTGTTGTAATATAGTGGATCTTTACCATTCCTTACCATCTTTAAAGGTACAAACCTATTTTCACATTCCTCAACAATATTGCTTTAAACCCATCCCAGAGTCTCTTTACATTTTTATTTACCGTTTTCCACTGATCGTAGTTACTTCAAAAAAACTTCCTCATGCCTGTTTTATCAGCCATATGGTACTGCCTAATAATCCTAATTTGAATACATTCCTTTCTTTCACATTTATTTATATCTACCACAAAAACAGCTTTGTGATCAGTAATACCATCTATTACTTCGGTTTCTCTATAGAGCTCATCTGGTTTTACCAGCACCACATCCAGAATATTCTTGCCTCTAGTTGATTCCATCACTTTCTGAATCAGATGCCCTTCCCATATTAATTTAATTTCCATGTGTTGGTCATGCTTCCTGTCGTTCGCATTACCTTCCCAATTGACATTTGGTAAATTGAGATCACCCGCTAAAATCACGTTCCTTTCCTTATTGTTTCCCACCTAGCTGATTATCTTATTAAATAATTCTGAATCTGTGTCAGTGCAGCCCTTTCCCAGTCCGTACACTCTAAAGACATCAAGTTGCCTATTATCTTTAGAGATGAGCCTTACACCTAGAATTTCATGTTTGTCATCTTTAACTTTTTCGTAGCTTACAAATTCTTCTTTCACAAGAATGAATACTCCCCCCTTCTTACCATTCTTATCCTATCTCTAAGATATAGTCCAGTTCCATGGCTAAATGGTTAGCGTACTGGCCTTTGGTCACAGGGGTCCCGGGTTCGATTCCCTGCAGGGTCAAGATTTTTTTTTTTTTTTTTTTTGCTACTTTGTTTACGTTGCAGGGTCGGGGGAATTTTAACCATCATTAGTTAATTTCGCTGACACGGGGACTGGGTGTATGTGTCATCTTCATCATCATTTCATCCTCATCAGGATGCGCAGGTCGCCTACGGGCGAGCCGAACATGTCCTCGGACACTCCCAGCACTAAAAGCCATACGCTATTTCATTTTTTCTACGATGTACACTCTAGTTCTGTGAGAAAATATCTGCATCCATTATATAATTTCTCAGCCATGATTCAACTCCATTACAATATCTGGTAAGTATATATCTATTAAATTACTTAATTCTATTCGTTTCTTTACAATACTTCTACAGTTCAGCACTAACATTTTTATGTCATCCCTACTTGACTTCCAGTTCTCTGTTCCGTTATCACCGCTCCCTAGGCCACCCCATTTCCCTGAATGCGTACCTCCCTATAACCCTTCTAAACAAATTTCCTAACTTATACGTACCACTGCGGTTTAAGTGAAGGACATCTAAGCGCAGTTCCTTATCTCCTACCCACCCATTAGGATCTAGAAATCTCACTCCCATTTTCCCACGTACCCATTCCATAGTCTCATTTAAATCCCCAGTCACCTTCCAGTCAGTATCCCTCCTACACAGTATGCCACTGATAACAATATCTGCTTCCTTAATCGTCACTCGTGCTGCATTTACTAGATCCCACACATCCCCAAGTATGTTGGTACTTGTACCTGCTTGTCTTACAATGTTAGTACCAACGTGAAATACTACCACCTTCTCCTTTCCCTCCTACTCTTCGACTTTCCTCAACATCTGCCTTAACCTAATTCCTGGATAACATTCTACCTGGTTTCTTTTCCTCCACACACTTTCCCCACATGCCTAACAATAGAATCCCCCATGACCAGAGCTTCAACCCTACCCACCTAAATTAATCCCCTCCTCTCCTGTTCAGTCCTATCTTTCCTGACAGCTGCAGAAGCTACTTCCTCCTCCCTTTTCTCCATCCCATCCTGTTCCACCGGTCTTTCCGTATTCACTACTCCACATTTCCCTTTCCTACCTTTTCCCTTCCTCCTCCTTATCAGCAACAGTTCCCTGTTCCTCATCTTCCCTCCGTTGTTCTACCTGCAGTGACTTGTACCAATTTCTCAGACGCCTGTCCTGAATTCTGATCCTGAATGGAGCCCTTAGCCTGCAATCTCCTTCCACTTAAAACATTAGACCACCTGTCTTTTACGGTTCCCCCCCTTTTCTTCCAATCCCTCTTTTATACTTACTGTATCCTGTACATTGTTTGGGGGAGGCCTACTTTCCTTCCTGTCCTCTGAGAGAATCCTAATTATCTACCTCGAACTCTCCAGCTCCTCCCTCACACTCTTTAATGCCTGGCCACACCCACAGTTCCTACACTTGCACTCCTTAGCCATTCTTTACTAAATAATGAAAAGAAAAGCAAAAACACATTCTGTGCAAAATAAAAATGAAAGGAAAAAAATATTGTCTAGGATAGTTCACAAAGATCATAAGGTAATTAATATAGGCTACTACTACACTACAATACTACTTTTTTCCTACAACACCCTAACAGGATGAAAATTACTGTTAATTACTGAAAATAGAAAATAACACACAAGAATTACACAATTCTAAACTGCAGTTAAGTCTACCCTAATTACTACAACAGAATTCTAGTAAGAGAGTTACTACAGATACAGTGGAAGCTTGGATTGCGAGCATAATTCTTTCTGACAACATGCTTGTAATCCAAAGCGCTCGTATATCAAAGCAAGTTTTCGCGTAAGAAACAATTGAAACGCGGATGATTCATCCACAACACAAAAATATGTATTCGCATACCATTTCTAAAACAAAATATAACGTAAAACAAATTAAAGTGCACTTTTTCTTACAATAGAATCATTGTTGGTGTGAGGGAGACGAGAGATGACATGAGAAGAGTTACTGTGTAGCACGAGTTTCACTAACGGAATCACTTGCTATCTGTTGGCTCACTGGAATTTTTTTATTTTCGTGCAACTTTAACAAGGAATCTGTCAAATGACTGTTGCTTTTGCCTCTTTTTGAGGATTTCACAAAAATGTGACATTGCATTGTCATTGAACTGATTCATCGCTCGCACTGCTACAGCCTTATTCGGGTGGTGTTTTTCTACAAAATTTTGTACCATTTTCCACATCCCGAATCTCAGTTGAAGTGAGAGATTCCATTGACTTTTCCTCCTGCTCTTCCCCGGACGAGATCTCCATAACCTCCTCCTGTTGTTCGCGATGCAGGTTCATCAGTTCGTTGGTGGTCAGTTACTGGCTATGTTCTTCCACCAGCTCATCGCTGAAATAGTGCTTTGATGTATAGCTTCTTGAAGTTCGAAATGACTTGCTGATCCATAGGCTGGAGAAGTGTAGTAGTGTTGGGAGGAGGGAACTTAACCTTAACGAACTTAAATTCCTCCAGTAAGTCGTCCTCAAGCCTCAAGGTCTGGTGGATGAGCAGGAGCATTGTCCATAACCAGCAAGCCTTTGAGCGGCAGATTATTTTCTGAAAGGTATTTTTTCACTACAGGACCAAAGACCTCGTTCATCCATTCAACAAACGAACAGGGGAGGGTAAAACGTAGGCACGCGTGACGCTCGTATTGCAGAACCTCACTCGCTTATCAAGTTACAAATTATTTAAAATGTTTGCTCGTTTTGCAAAACACTCATAGACCAAGTTACTCGCATTCCGAGGTTTCACTGTACTATACTACACAGATATTTCACACTAATAGAATAAATACACTAATATCTAATAAGATACTATAATATACTACAATATTTTTAAACTGTGTTCAGATACTACAATACACTACAATAATTTTAAAGTACTATCAGATGTATCCTAATTACAACAGGTTATTACTAAGCACATATAGAAATGAAAATTCCAATTAGGCCTAAAGTTAGAAATTTGCAAGAACTACTCAAGAATTAACAACAAAGTTAAACGCATAGACAGAAGATTATTATTAGTACTACTTCATCATACTAGGCTGTAATAGAAATGAAACCTGTTGTTTGGTTAAATGCTAAAGTATCGAAAAGGTTACTGTACACAAAGATACACAAGAATATAACAGGCAAGATACTATCTAATATAGCGATCTGCACTACAATTCTCAACTGAAATGTGGTTATGCGATTATTACAGATGGTGGATTACTATTATTTTCCCTACTCCGCGGGATGGAGAATAAAAGTGTCCTTAAATGCTGAAAAATATGAGGTTGTTTACAATAATTTCTCAAAAATACTTCTGTCAAAACTACACCAGGGACTTGAATGGCAATTACTGGGATATAGGAACTTTATTATTATTATTATTAGCTAACCGCTCATAAATACTGAAAGGTCGAGGGTGTGAAATATAAATTATGGGTACTTTAACTGCCTGCTCAGAACTACAAATGATCGGAATACAAGAATAAGCTGATTTTTATTTATATTTTCTTGATACACTACACCCTTTGTTCACGACTGTAGCCAACAATGCAATATTTGAATACGAAGAGCGACAATAATCAATAACAATACGGCTGTTAACTATTTTGCCAGTGAAATACTGTATATTCTGTTGAAATCCTTTCTTTAAACAAAATGTACAACAGTATCGTCAAAAGGGGTGATTTTGGACAGTTTTGAGGTTATTTTCGCCTTAACTCACAAAGGGAATCTTGAATTGTATTGTTTATCATCCTAATTATATCCAATTAATACAATACCATACTTTCTTCTTCTTTTCCTGCCGCTTTTTCCCACACCTGTGGAGTCGCGGGTGCGAACTGCGGCGCACATGTGGATTTGGCGCTGTTTTTACGGCCGGATGCCCTTCCTGACGCTAACCCTCTATGGAGGGATGTAAGCACTATTGCGTGTTTCTGTGGTGGTTGGTAGTGTAGTGTGTTGTCTGAATATGATGAGGAGAGTGTTGGGACGGACATATACACCCAGTCCCCGAGCCAGAAGAATTAATCATAAGCGATTAAAATCCCCGACCCGGCCGGGAATCGAACTCGGGACCCTCTGAACCGAAGGCCAGTACGCTGACCATTCAGCCAACGAGTCGGACAATTAATACAATACCATACAAACGAAAAATATACGCAAACACAGGTTTTCCTGAGAAAACAAAAAGTAGTGTCCGAATTCACCCCGTACTTTGGGGTGATTTCGGACGCACATGCATTTTAAACCGCTATCCGAAGTTTCAAAGCGTATTAGGTGATTTCGGACATAAGTAGCCCTTTATTTCAATTCTTCGTTCTTTTTGCTTTAGTTTTGTGATATTTAAAGTGTTCTGAGGGTGTCCAAAATATGACTAGCTGGTTAAAATCATTGTGATGATAAATGTAATGTGTTACTGATCAATCTATTTTTCTGACTAGTTAAATGTAAAGTTTTCCGGTCTAAATTGAAATATTAATAGTTATAAACCGTACAGAGATCCTACTGTGAAATCTTAATAATTTTTCTTACAAGCGATACAAATCTCAGAGCAAAAAAGGGTCGATACAATGAACATGTAGTTGCCACAGCCTACAAATCTAAAATAAGTTTTCTTTAAAAATAAACATTCCTCTCTTCTCAACTTGGACTGGAAGTATTTTTGAAATTTGTTCTTTAGCTGTTGTATCCTCAGCAAGGATGTTAGGGAACACAAAAATTTTTCTGCTGTTTGTATATGGGTGCAAGTATTTGACATCCACATCCCTTGAACGAATATTTCAGGCCAGGCCAAAATACTGCCTGTATGCTCTTTGTTCCTTAACTTGTATTTATAATCTGCAAAATGGAAACCCTCTTCTTGCAACACCAGAACGTCATTCATTCATTCATTGTGTGCTTCATCGCATTCATTTTCACTGCTGCTGCCAGCGCCATCACTTGTTTATGCACTGCTTTCATCTCGGCGGAAGTCACGGCCAAAATTTGACTTCCCAGGAAGAACATTTTATTTGCGGCGGCGGCGGGAAGTAGTAGGTTGTGTTGGGCTGGAGCATGGCCAGAGCTTCCTTGAGCATTTCCTTCTTCCTCATTTAGCATTGGTTGTCTTCCCATTTTTTGGATGTACATTCCGCACTTTATTTTGTAGGGTGGACCAAGACATACCATAGAAATCAAATGCTTTCCTATAAGACAACTTGCCACTTTTAATATCACGTACGGATTTTTCTAATAATTTTGGTTCGTAATTACCCCTAGAAGCAGCTTCTTTATACCTCTGCTAATTTCTAGACAGTGTCCGAAATCACCCAGACTGCTTTCAATTTTCAGTAAAATGTGCATAAAACACTATTTTTCATTAAATCACACCAAAATTCCACAGCAATCTTTTATAAACACTTCAGTCAGTTGATCTCACTAAGAACCATAGTTATAATGCATTCCTTCCCACCGCGACAATCTAAAGTATCCACTTAATGATAATGCATGAACTTTAAACAATGCCCGTGCACACGGGAAATTTTCCAAAGTCGATTCGTAATAAAAAGCACAGAACGTGGGAAACATAACCTCAAGGTCAAACTAAAACGCGCGCGGAAGTGCAAAGCACCAGCGGCTCGTTGCTATGCGACAAAATACGGCAAATCTACCATACTGTCCAAAACCACCTGTGTGTCCGAAATCGCCCCATTTGACGGTATTGCATTATTTAAAGAAGTTATTACCTTCGTGATAGGTGGAACAGTATGTGTATGATCAGCAACGAATTATGCTGGTATGGGGGGGGGGGATAATTATGTTGAAGTCAACCATTAGCTTCTTGATACTCTGAATTTCATGCCACCTTAGTCAATAATAATATCGTAGGCTTACCAGGTGTATGCATAAGTCTTTTCTGGTTTCACTAAGAGATAGTGCCAGTGAACAGTACGCAGTGAATGAATTTGACAGACTGTTGATAAACTTAACCATAATAGGTATTTTATTGGACCTGTATTGACTTGTCAAAATGTATTAAAGAAACTGTTTAAAATAGCTTCTTTAATAGATGAATTTGACAAATATGTCAGTTTGTTCGTCTGAGATTAACCTACCAACACACACAAGTTGAGTCCGCCAAACACTAGCGCCTGTCTTGTATCGTTCAGTGATCATGTCGACATTTGTGCCTGAAAAAGAACATTTTTGGCACGCATTGCTTTTCTTATTTAATCAAAAGGAAAAGGCTGTAGAAAGGCATTGTTTGCTGGTAAAAACATATGGTGAACAAGCTTCATCGATTAGAACATGTGAGACATGGTTTTGACAGTTTAAACGTGGTAATTTCACTGTGAAAGACAGTGTGCACTCTGGTAGACCACAAAAGTGTGAAGACGAGCAATTGTGTATTGTGAACTCTTGGTGCCCGGCGAAACTGTTAATGCACAACTCTATCGCCAACAAATGATTAATTTGTTGATGATGATTATGTTGTTGCTTAAATTTATCCACTGACTAGAATCTAAAACGAATGATCATGAAAAAATGATGGTGAAACAAAAACAATCAGTGGATCCAATTCACAAAGCCTGAATTACTGGGATGATGCATTATTATCTAAAGGGGTCCAAAATCCAGGTCGCAGCCGCTCATTATGGTACTAATCACCGAGAGGTAGAACCATGGTGTTCCTCCTATGTTGGTACTAATCACAGTAATGTAGACTCACGGTGTTTCTCTAATGGTGGTACTAATCACAGGAAATGTAGACCTATCGTATGTCGCACACAATGGCATCACTCACAGGTAACACAAACCCATGGTCTTTCGCACATAAGAGTACTACTCACAAGCAACACGACCCATGGTGCTCCACACATAGTGGAACTAATCACAGGAGCCGGTATTCCCATGGTGTCCTTCACTAAGTGGAACTAATCACAGCCAACGTATACTCGTGGTTTTTTTTCACATAGTGCTACTAATCATAGGCAATGTAGACCCATGGTGTATGACACATTATGGAAACAACCACAGGTAATACAAACCCATGGTATTATTCACATAATGGAACTACTCTCAGGTAACGCACACCCATGGTTTTCGCACATAGTGGTACTTAAACGGGCGCTAGCCAAACCTGTGGGTTTTCTCACATAGTGGTACTACTCACAGACAGCGTACACCCATGGTGTTTCTCGTAAGGTAGTACTACTCATAGATAGCGCAGATCCATTCTGAACCTAGGGGAACCAATGCATTCCAGCACAATGTTACAGCACATGGACATTAGTTCGTGCAGCCGAATGCCCGCTCCCCTGCTTTAGTGGAATACACACGATCGTAGACCCCACTAACCACAGAACCGTGGTGTTCCTCACATAATGGCACTACTCATTGGTCACATAGATCCATGGTGTTCCTCACATGGTGATACTAACTGCAAGTAACATCGACCCATGGTGTTCCTCACGTAATGGTACTACGCACGAGTAGTTTCGTGGTTCTAACGTCATCATCCCTTGGTCGCCCCTTTTAGCCACCTCTTACGACAGACAGGGGATTCCGCGGGTGTATTCTTTGTCTGCGTCCCTCACCCAGAGGAGTTTATGATTAATTTTAATTACGCATTGATCCAAAGACAACCGGAATGGGCCAGAAGACATGGCAAGGTGATTTTATTACACGAAAATGCGCTGCCTCACACAGCAAAACCAGTGAAAGACTCCTTGAAATTGCTTGGATGGGACATCCTTCCGTAGTCGCCATACTCCCCAAACTGGTGCCATCTGTTGATAAACTTAACCATGATAGGTTAAAATGACTGTTTGATCCGTATTGACTAGTTTGAATGTAGTACAGAAATATTTAAAATAGTTATATTTGAATCTGCATTGTCAATACACTTATTAATGAAAGAAAATTATTTATTTAACCAAACATGTTTCAGGAATTCGACCATTCCCTTCATCAGCACTTCAGCAATTTCGAGGAAGTTGGGGCTCGACGAATGGTTTACTGCAAAAGACAAGCAGTTTTTCTGGCATGCTATTCATAACTTACCTGAAAGATGGGCGAAGTGTGTAGAAGCCGATGGCCAGTATTTTGAATAAACAACAAATTAATTTCCCTTGAATATTACATATTTTCTTTACCACAAAACCGACAAAAACTTATGCATACACCTGGTGCAAGTGACACACATTAAATCAAAAATCTTATATCTGAGGGAAAAAATAAGAGGTGTGGAAGTTTTTAATCTCCACTACCAATATCTGGTCTCAAAATAAGAATATTTATCTTTAATATTATGCAATGGGTTTGTTTGAGTATCTAGACTAGACTGCACAACTACATAAAACGTACCTGTCCCAATACTGAAGTTCAGTGTTTAGTGCCAGATAGTTCGCTTCTTCTAACACAGAAGAGAAAATCTCACAACTATATATTTTGCTTGTAAACCCACAATATGAACATTTTCTGTATTTTGTTCCTGTAGCACCACTAACAATGTGTTTATTTCTTTTCTTTTGCAGGTGAATTTTGTAATGCCTGTGATCACCCGTGGATACCTCAGATCTATAGTGAACATTTCACCTCAGCTCGATTCTAATGCTGATGACTATATAGATACTAAATGGACCAGATATATCTACACACTCATGAATAACGACTACATAAAACGAGGATGTCTTAATACCAAAGTTCGGTGTTTAGTGCCAGATAGTTTGCTTCCTCTAACACAGACGCACATTCGAATGAGAGAACCCATATTTGAAACATGGTATAAAGTGAGCGACATTGAACAAGTTGGCAACAGATTACTGGCAAATATTATACAGAGAAAATTATTGTCTGTTGCATTTCCCAGAAATGCGCCTGAATCAGTGAAAAGTTGAAAGCAGTTCTATTATCCACAAATAAGACACTAGCATACTGGTGACAAGTGTCTAGTGACATCTTGAAAGGAATTTGGGATTGAGTAAATGTCTACTGCCTATAAAGGGTTGAAAGTTCTTTCAGGTGTTGTCAGAGAGAACATCAAGTGCTTTTATATTTTTGTCTGTACTTACACAGGAAATAATGAACTCAGTGTCATAATGAGCCTTATATTACAGTATTACAACGTTATCAGTTTGAGATGGTTTGGTATATCTTCTTAAAAATACCTGAACACTGTTCCTGAGTAATCTCCTCAACATATCCTATCCTTGATCTTCTTAAAAGAAGTCATCTGTTTTTTTTTTTTTTGTACTGAAATTACCTTTTTTTAATGTTTTGATTAAATCACGTAGCCTACCTTTTATTTCCCATTGTTTGACAGTGTGTTCTATTTTCCTCTGGACATAAGTTAAATGTTTGTTAATTTTCAGAATTATGTCTTCTACTATTCTAGTATATGTTTCATATATTTGAGGGTGGTCTCTGGAAAGACCTGGTGCAGGTTTTCTGACTTGACAAGCAACCTGCACTTTTATGAGGATGAGACCCTACCTAGGATGAAGAAATGTTGAAGACGGCACAAAAACCCAGTACCCAAGACAGAGGAAATTACCTAAGAACTAAAATCCTTGACCCAGCCAGGAATCAAACCTGGGACCCGAAGAACAGGAAAGCATGCTAACCAGTTAGCAGTGGAACTGGATATACATTTGTGGTATTATGTAAGAAATGACTTTCTGTTAAAACTTTTTACAATTCATGAAAGCAGAATCTAGCTGACTTGAGGTTAGCAAATCGCTTCTTGTTCGCAAGACTGCATTTGCACACTGGGCTTGAACATACAAAGTTTTAAAATAAAATTCTTTATATGAATTTTGGTGGTCCACCTGGTCAATACAAAACTAAGACTATCCACTTTTTTTTTTTTTTTTTTTACAATGGCTTTACGTTGCACCGAGACAGGTACGTCTTATGGCGACGATGGAATAGGAAAGGGCTAGGAGTTGGAAGGAAGCAGTTGTGGCCGTAAGGTACAGCCCCAGCATTTGTCTGATGCAAAAATTGGAAATCACGAAAAACCATCTTCAGGGCTGCAGATAGTGGAGTCCACTTAAAATTAAATGGTGTGTACAGTCATATTAAAACTAGAACATGTTCCAATCCTTTTTCTGGGTCATCTTCAGCTAGTAACTGTGGGAACTTAAAATTTAAAAATAAAATATTTTTGACCAAAAAACATGATAAAAAAAGGAAGATGTTTGGGGATTAATACATCAAAAATGGTCCTTCATTTACCTTTTTATGTAGATCGACTAAATTGTGCTGATTCTGAAGTTGTTCAATTTCTGGACACTTGTCTGTCATCCACATTTTTTTTGCCTCTGTTATCTTTAGTCATATAGTTTTTCTGAAGTAAGTACTGAACAGACTAACCAAAGGGTCCAATTTCTACAGTCTTGTACGAAACTTACTATGAGATAGGAAGGTTCTTCAAAGAACAAAATCACCCTATACAAGTCATATCTCATTCCCATTCTTACACATTCCTTGGAAACATGCACAGTAACATCAAAGAACATAAGCAAGCTTCAAGCTTATGAAATGAAGTTTCTTAGAACAGCCCTCCAAAAGACACAACTTGATCATATAAAGAACGAAGATATCTGAACAAACCTACAGTTAACTGAATCTATGGAGGAAAGCCTAAGGTCATCCAGACAAACTCTTTGGGTATATGTTAAAAGAATGAATAACACAAGAATACTACATGCTTATATGGAAACAAGACTAACATGCAGAAGACCAAGAAAAAGAGGATAGACCAACTGAGGGAAGATGTAGAGAGCAGAGGATGGAGTTGGGAATTCGTCATGAACACTTAAATGTTTCTGGACACAGAATTGGAGAGTGCTTGTTTACAACCACCATACCCAACATGCCTAAAAGGGTTCAATGATGATGATGATGATGAAGTGTGTTGTTGTTTATCTCTGTTTTCAAAGATTTCCCTCAGGTTCATCAGATCCAAGATTTCCTGAATCATACAACTCTTCTCCCATGAACTGTGTCTCAGTTCCAGCGTGCGGGCTTATGAGCTATTGATTGCTTCTTTAAGATGTTTCTATAGGTCTTCAACATTCTTATTATTGTTGACTGGCACGTCACAGAGCTCAGCATTCCCACCATCTCCGATTCTGTCCAATTCAGTGTTAAGTGTTTCCTGTACTTCTGTACACTTCTCTGGATTTTTAAGTGCAGTCAAATTAGGCCTCTTCTTGATCTCCTAACTTATCTTTTTAGCCAAACCTTAGCACGAGCTACATGGGGCTAATTTTTCACCCCATGTATACTATTCCTGTATCTCCTATCAATTAGAATAAAATCAATCTGGTTTCTGACTGGGTAGTTTGGAGTATCTTGAGATGATCTCCATGTGTGAAGTCTTCTAACCATATGTTATTAAATTCTCCTCTATGCAGAATTGTACAAGCATATCACCCATTTCATTTTGAACACCTAGGCCATGCTCTCCAACAACATCCTAAAATCTCCCTTTGCCAATTTCTGCATTAAAATCACCCATGATTATCATAATTTAATTCGTATTGAGGGAAGACCGGAGATTGTTTACTTCCGTGTAAAACCTGTTTATCTCTGTTTCAGACTTGTCTGCAGTTGGAATGTACGCTTGAATTATGTTTATGGCTATGCCTTCAGCTGTGACAGCACTGTGCAATCAGAATATGGGAAGTACAGATAGGTCTTACAGCGACGATGGGATAGTAAAGGCTTAGGAATGGGAAGGAAGTGACCGTAGCCTTAATTAACACGTTCAGTACCTGCTTCTGAGCGGGATACTTGAATACCTGGACCAGCCATTTTCATGCCCGATCCTCTTGACGTGCATACTTAATACAATTTAAATTACTCCTAAACTATAAATGTTAAAATATCGGAGTATGAAAAACAGGGTCTTCGGTCCAGTACATTTTTATATCAGGATTTTGGACTAATCGGTTTCCGCGATTGCATGATCAAAAACTTTGTGAAAGGCCGGGACGCCACACTTGTCACTTGACTCGCATATAGATTGGTCTGCTCACACACATACTGATAAAATTCGTCATTCATGAAAATACTCATGTAACTCAAAATATCCTGCTTATTTTCTATTTGAATGTTTATACCTGAATTCTCTGTAAATGGTGGAACAGGTTGACAATAACTAGGATGATATGTATCAGGCACTTCACTTTCCTCTATAGGCCTATCGGATTCGGGAATCGGAATTTCCTCGCCACTTTCACTATCTAAGCCTATTTCAGGAATAAGTTCATCACCAGAATAATCATTGTGAACCATATCTAATAATTAATCTTCCGTAAGAAACTTTGTTTTATAAGCCATTATACTACACTCGGTAAGAACGACACGCACTGCATTGGAATCTCCAGTACAGACTTGACGCGCAAGGAAGTGCTGAGATATTCCCGCTAAAACAGCTAAGATAAACATGAGCACACTTAACGTGAGGGTTATCTCAAAAAGATCAACCAACTTCCTGCTACAACCAGTAATGCTGACTAAGGTGTAAGAATGCATAGATGACGAATATAAACAGCATCGCTTCACGCGGAACATTAAACGTCTTACGCCGTCCGCGGCCCGCAGCATAGGAGCAAGCTTAAACGTCTTACGCCGTCCACGGTCCACAATGAGTTAAGGTACAGCCCCAGCATTTGCCTGGTGTGAAAATGGGAAACCATGGTAAAACATCTTCAGGGCTGTCGACAGTGGGGTTCGAACCCACTATCTCCCGGATGCAAGTTGACAACTGCGTGCCCCTAATCGCATGGCCAACTCGCCCGGTGGGGTGAAACTAGGAGCACACCTACTTATTCCCCTGTCTACTATTATCGCTATGCCATTTGGATGATCTGGTAGAACGTTGCCAGAATAATACACGACTAATTCCTTTACATTAATTTTGTCCAATCTCAGCCATCTAACCTTACTAATCCCAAGCACATTCAGAGCCATTATTTCCATTTCTTGGATTGTGTTACAAAGGTTACCAGGCTGATAGAAATTTCTGGCATTCCATGTTCCTAATTTTAAGACTTTCTTCTGTGTCATAATTTTATGATGTTGCAGATGGCTCATCATGGAAAATTTAAGCACCCCCGACCATTTAAAGTCTGCCATGGACTAGAGGCCTTTGCAATATGTTGTGTCACCATAATTATTTTTCTTGAGAGAGATAGTATGGTAGTTTTTTGTTGCTTTTCACACTGCAGTACTATGATCGTTTTCGCTGTTTCAGCTGCATCCACAGCTCTCTGAAAAACAGACCTTAGTAAAAACAATTTTTCGGTTGAAAACCGCATCTGACATGATAAACTAACATTTTCATTAATGGATTTAAATGGCAATTCCTCCATTTTGGATCAACATCTCCTCTTGGAAGGGCACTCCTGCAGGAAACCATTCATCCTTCCAGAGTGTCCGGTTATTTTCCGACGCCTGACACTCGAAGTTGAGTCTCTGGCTATACAGTCTACTCAACTACCCTAACTAAGTTTACTCGGAGAAAAGATATCTCACAAAAATTCCCAAAACTGTTATTTTGATATCACTGCTTTATCTAACATAATATGGTTTAAAACTTGTTTATTTTTAATTGTAACTGCTCTATTATGAGACAGATCAGAAAGTAATGCACATTTATTTTATCCCCTGGTATTGCAGCTGGAATGTTGAAATTTCACGACGATATAGTTTGAAATTTGATTTCATGTACAGCTCTAGCGAGAGAAGCCTGAAGTACAAAACAAACATGGCGCGCATGTTTCTGTCGTCCATGTGTGAAGAGCAGCAAAGTGTAGTTCGACATTTGTGGTCCAAAGGGCATACACCGAGTGAAATTCACAGGGATATGCATGGCATGTATGGCAACATTACTGATGAAAGGAATGGATGATTTTCCCAAAACATGTATGTTAAATTAATAATTTTCTATCATTACAAGGTGGACTCAAAATAAAACTATAACAGTGTCTTTAATAGATGTCTAGACCGAAACAATGTCTCCAGGTGGTGTGCATTCTTCCAAGAGGGCTGTGTGAACCTTAGTGATTCGCCACGCTCCGGGCGGCGGATAACAGCTTCAACTCTGCAGAATGTCTGTGCCATTGAGGCAGCAATATTGAACAACTGGCGTGTGTACCTGCAAACCTTATCGCAGACGTTCAACATTTCCTCTGGTGCGGTGTACGACATTATTCATGACATGCTGAAATTCCGTAAAGTTAGTGCTCGCTGGGTGCCTAAAAACCTGACAGACAACCACAAGGGGCAGCGAATGATGACAAGCATGGATCACTTAATGCGCTACGCCGTAGAAGGGCATGACTTTCTTAAAGGAATCATTCATCACTGGTGACGAGTCATAGGCGTACCACTACATACCCGAAACCAAGCAGGCCTCTATGGAGTGGAAACATGTTGGTTCCCCAGTATGAAAAAATTCAAAGTTGCTCAATCTGCTAGGAAAGTGCTTGTGACAGTGTTCTGGGTTATGTTTGGTGCGTTATTGGTGGACTTTGCTGAACACGGGACCACTGCAGCCTACATTAAAACTTTGGTTAAGTTGCATCATGCCCTTCGTGACAAACTCCGCAACATTAATGCCGACGATGTTAAACTTCTTTATGACAATGCCCGTCCCCATGTTGTTGCTCCTGTTTGTGAGAAACTCTCCAAATTTCGGTGGGAGATGCTCCTGCATCCACCATACAGTCCGGACCTGGCACTGTCGGACTTTTTTGGTCCCATGAAGAAATTTGTGGCCAGCCAACACCTTGCGACAGATGCAGAAATGAAATCAGCAGTCCACAGATGGCTCTACTCCAACCAAACAGACTTCTACGACCAGGCCATATTGAAACTGGCACCACGGTGGGAGAAATGTGCTGAGAAACTTGGTGAATATGTAAAAAAGTAGGTCAAAGATGTAAGTTCATTTGTGATTTGTTTGGTTTTGGTATATATTAAACTTTTTGAGAAAAAGTATTGTGCGTTACTTTCCAATCTGCCCTCGTATTTTTATTGCATTTAAAATAAATACCATTTCAAATCTTAAACTATTTTTATTGTAACTTACGCTTTATCAATTTAAGCAGCTATCATTTATGGAGAAATAATGTTTACTCAAAATAAAAATTATTACAAACTAGTGATTTGTTGATTTTCTTATTTAAGAATGAAGAGGACGTGTATTTCAAGCATTTAACATCTCTTTCCATTCTGCTTGCTAAAGACTTCATCTCGCTTTTATTCTTTAAAATATTTTTAACCCTCAACTGGTATCATACGTCTGTGGGACAGCCGAAAATTTTCCCAAGGCCATCCCCTCTCCTATCCTCAGCCTACTGCTTTCTTCCCTTGTGTACCTCTCAGTTGGAATGTTGTTTCCCTGCAGGGAAGGTGATGTACCGCTCGCTTTGTTTCACCTTGAATAAGTGCGTATTAAACTTATCGCGCCGTCTGACAGACGTATGATACCAGTTTCGTGACTTTTGTTCGCGAATGACGTTATTCAGTATTGAGTGTTTATTGAGATAATGGCTAGGCTTGATTTTGTGAAGACACTTGCCAAGTCACTGGTCTATCCTCAAATGCATCGGAAGCTTACTGAGGTGAAGAAAATTCCACGTGAACTGACATTCTGGATGAGGAGGATTCATCAGATTGATGACGAACAAGAGGAACCTGAATTCTTCGAGGTTCGTAAAACGTGCTACTTTTCGATCCTCAACTGAAAAGAAGAACGAAGTACCAGTGCCAGAAGTGCGGAAAACCGATCTGCTTGGAGTGCGCCAAAAAAAAAAAAAGTAACATATCCTGTGCTAACGAAAATTGTGCTTTCTAACAAACAGTGACTTTGAACCTTAAAATTTAAATTTATGTTTTGAGTTTTCCAGTAATTTTATGTTTTATTTGTTTGTATGGTCTTTGTATAATACTGATATATCAGCGAAATAATCGTAATAATCATATTTTCTAGATTTTTAAGAAAAGCAGCAGCGTCCACATTTTTGGAGCATCATTCTAATATTTTATTATTTTTTCTGTGTTTGTAATTTTTCCTTCTACTTTTTGCACTGACATGTTTGCAAACATATATTTAAAGGAATTAAGTTGAATAAATAACAAAAAATTAAGTACAAATTGTTTAATTTAAAAGTAAATATCTGGAGTCTGACAGACGTATGATACCAGTTACGTTACAAACATAGATGATACCAGTTGAAGGTTAAAGATGTGCACCACTGGAAAAGATCGTAACCAAGTTAACTTGCACACAAGTGAAAGAATTCAAATAAAAATTCTGTTTTTTATTATAATTTACTACTTATGTAAGAGAAATTGAAGTAGAAATGTAGGTGAAGAATGTATTATGAATCACGCATCCATAGCTGCTGAAGAAATAAAGACAGATTACATAACTGTGGAAATATTGCTATTTTATGCTAGGGGCTTTACGTCGCACCGATACAGATAGGTCTTATGGCGACGATGGGATAGGAATGGCCTAGGAGTTGGAAGGAAGCGGTCGTGGCCTTAATTAACATACAGCCCCAGCATTTGCCTGGTGTGAAAATGGGAAACCATGGAAAACCATCTTCAAGGCTGCCGACAGTGGGATTCGAACTCCCTATCTCCCCGATGCAAGCTCACAGCCGCACGTGTCTACGCGCACGCCCAACTTGCTATTTTATGAACAGGATAGAAAAATACATTTTGGATACACATGGGCTCAAACCCCACCATCAATTGCCCTGAGAATGGTTTCTTGTGGTTTGCCTTTTCACTTCCACAGCCAATTCCTTCCACCTCCTTACCCAATTTTTTTCACCTTCATTCATTTCATCTCTATTAGCTCCTTAAGTGAGGTTGACATCAGGAAGGGCATCCAACTGTAAAAATATGTCCTACAATTTCCTCGAATCCGTATCAGGAAATGGGACTAAAGTTCAATGATATCACTTTGGCCTTCACAAAATACTGTACTGAACAGATCAATGGATGCAATTCGATCCCTTGTGGCAAAGTAGCCAACCTCAGGACCTTATGGAGGATCAGGAAGAGATTACATAAATACAAGTTACAGTTTTGGCAATAAAAGTCAACTTTGTATACCAATAAAGTTACAATAACAGACAAAATTAAATGAGGGGTCACGATCGCATTGAAAAAAATGTTTGTACAAATTTTCTTCTTTTCCTCATGCTTTTCCCACTACCTGGCAGGGTCGCAGGTGTGGACTGTGTCGCACATGTGAACCTGGCCCAGTTTCACAGCTAGGCCCCCTTCATGTCACCAACTTTATGTGGAGGGAAATATTCTTTATTGTGTGTTTCTGTGGTGTTTGGTAGTGTGATGTGTTGTGTGTATTATGACAAACACCCAGTCCCCAAGTCAGAGGAATTACCCAGTTGTAGCTAAAATCTCTGAACCTGGTCAAGAATTAAACCCAATACTCTCTGTACTGAAGGCCTTGATACTGACAATTCGGCCAAGGGGCCAGACACAAATTTAAAATTTATTGTTCAGCAATATTACTTCGGCCTTCACAAAATACTGTACTGAACATATCAACGGGTGCAATCCATTTCCTTGTGGCAAAGCCAACTTCAGGACCTTGTGCAGAATCAAAAAGAGATTAGATGATCATCTCGTTTCACTGAACTAAATTATGATCATACCATAAACACAGTTGCTAATCTCAGAGGAATGCTGACAGTTTTACAAGTCTATGGCATTGGGTCTACAGATAAGAAGAGTAAACTGATATTTTGTGATTATGTGGCTTATCAAACTCTTGCCTTGAAGATGAGTGTCTTCATCTCTGGACCCAATGCTAACTCTGAACAATATGTCAAATGACCTGTATGTGCTCAGCAAGCTTCTGGAAAAATAATCATAGATGATGAATGCATTCATTCAATGGAAAGGAGGCTCACTCAAATTTCTTATTGTTGAAAACTCTATGAATTAATCAAGTACTTCATACATGTTCCAAAACCACTAACAGTCGTACTTTTGATTAAACAATTACTGCAATTTTAAAAACATTACAGAACATATTTAAGGGGGGTAAATATAAGCATCACAAACTTACGTACAGTATTTACCCATCCATCACAGAGTGATTCTTCAAATATATTCATTCTCAAACAATACAGCAGCTATAATTGCTGATTGACAAACACTTCTAACTTATTTTTTGTTGTTGTTTAATGGTCAATATAACAGGATTATCAAGGCCACTTTCTCTGTCACAATATTCTTTATAGTGTGTTTTTCCTTCTTTTTTTTTTTTCTATTTGCTTTAAGTCGCACCGACACAGATAGGTCTTATGGCGACGATGGGATAGGAAAGGCCTAGGAATGGGAAGGAAGCGGCCGTGGCCTTAATTAAGGTACAGCCCCAGCATTTTCCTGGTGTGAAAATGGGGAAACCACGGAAAACCATCTTCAGGGCTGCCGACAGAGGGGTTCGAACCCACTATCTCCCGATTACTGGAGACTGGCCGCACTTAAGCGACTGCAGCTATCGAGCTCTGTATTAGGACAAATAGCCAGTCCCCAAGTCAGAGGAATTACCCACATGTAGCTAAAATCTCCGAACCTGGCCAACATCTTGTGTGAGACTGCACTTACATTTCACATCATTAAGTGTTGTGCATTACCAGTGCTGCTTTAAGGTGTTGAAAGCTAGATATAAAATAAGAAAGTTGAAGATCCCATGTGTATGCTACAATCACCATTGAGCGGGTTACTCCATCATGCCAAGAAATCGCCCCGAGTCCTAAATCTCCCGAAAATGCAGGAAAGAGCCTATTTTGGACACATCTTCCAAAATGACATATAATAAGATTGATCGTAATAGGTGACAAGGGTGGAGAAAGTTATCCTCAGCATGCATCCTCTGACAGTAGTTTGACATCCACAATACTCACGACAAACACCACTGACAGGGTGGTTCATTTCAAGTAGCCTACCTGGGACGCTAGCTAATGCAAGAATGGGATTTAGAAATCCAGACCAAAATTGGCATTGCAAAAGGTGTGTTATTTTTTAAGTAAATTAATACAGTCAGAATACAAATTACTAAAATACAAGTATCACAAAGATAAAAAGGTCAAACTCTTGATGAAGTTGATCAAGGAATCAAAATCAACAGGAAGAGAATAAACACCATCCAATATGCAGATCACACCATAATACTAGCTGACAACTTAGAACTCCCCAATTCCTTTTGAACAGAAGCAAGCAAAGAGTCAGGCCTTAAAAGAAAAAAAATCAGAAAACAAAATACATGGTTACTGGATAAATAAGCACAAAATAAACAATGCTGTGTATAATTGTAGTGTATCCTCTATGAGCAGGGATATCCCTGCAGCAGAGCTTAGGGTTCAGCAGCCAATGTTGTTGCTTGCTTAGCACCACCCAGGACACACGTGTAGGGCACTTTAAGGTTATACCTACGGACATGAAGCAACCATGTTGGAAATTAGGAGAAAGGCTTACTAAATCACATTTTAATGCTGATCAGACCTGGAAAGAAGAATGGTCTTCTTCAAATCCTGATCACCTGGATTTAATTAACGATCCATGTAAAGCTTTGCCTGGTTTCAATTTACCTACAAAAGCATGGACATCTTTAAACAGAATTAGGGCAAACCATGGAATATGCAAGTTCTGGCTTCAAAAGTGGGGAAAAGCTGAAAACTCATACTGCGACTGTGACAATGAACCTCCCCCCCAGACCATCCAAAACGTAGCTACAGAGTGCCCAAGAAGAAGATTTGAAGGAACTATTCAAGATATACACAGTGCCACCGATGAAGTTGTGAACTGGTTGAATACACTGAACATTACACTTTAATTTACCTGATCTGTAAATACTGTATATAGCTTACTGTAATATACAAATTTCCAATTTTACCGTACAAAATAATAATAACAATTCTGTTATTACTCAGGACAAACACCACTGATAGGGTGGTTCATTTCAAGTACCTGGGATGCTGGCTAATGCAAAGTTAAAACATATTGTGTGAGACCATCACCTCCATTTCGTGTCATGAAGTGTTGTGCATTACCAGTCCTACTTTAAGGTGTTGAAGGCTAGACATAAAATAATTTGCCAATGAACCAAATGCAAACTTTTGAATTGTGGATGTATTGTAGAATGTTGAAGATCCCAAGTGTTACTGCAATCACCAACGAGGGGGTTACTCCACTATGCAAAGAAATTGCCCCAAGTCCTAACCCTCCCAAAATTCAGGAAAGAGCCTATTTTGGACACATCTTCCAAAATTATATATAATAAGATTGTTCATAAAAGGTGACGTGAGTGGAGAAGATTATCCTCAGCATGGATCCTCTGACAGTAGTTTGACATCCATAGTACACCAACCGTGATTCGCAAGTACAAAATAAGAACAATTACTCAATGATGGTTGCCAACCCTCTGCGGGGAGATTGCACCAGAAGATTATAAATTACTAGAATGCCTATATTCAAGGGTACTTTATTTCCAAGAGTCCAGTGGAGAAATACCCTATTTAATAGTTATAACACTAGAAATTACCCAACAAAACATTACATACCAGTAATAATAATAATTGATTATGTTATTGGTTTTATGTCCTACTGATTAATTTACAGCTTGTAAAGACTTCAGGGTGCCAGAATCTTGTCCTGCAACAGTCGTTTTACATGCATTTAAACCTACAGCACGAAGCTGGCATATTTTAGCACCTTTAAAAACTACTGAACTGTGCCAGCATCAAACCTGCTCACTTAGGCTCAAGATACACAGGAAACAAACACTATCTGCAATGCAGATGACACTGCAATAATAGCTAACAATTTAGAAAAACATCAATTCCTTTTGAACAGGATTAACGACACAAGCAAGCAAGGAGTTTGGCATTAAAAAGAACATCCCTGGACAAAAACACCATAGAAAGGAAGTCTCATTTCAACTACCCAGGATACAAACTAAGGTAAGAATGGGATCCAGATGTAGAAATCTGCATCACCAACAAGGAGGTACATCAGTCAGAAAATCAGAAAATCATGCTACATGTTGCTAAATGTAGGGAATTCTACCATCTAATCCACTCAGCCTGCAAAAATATATTACATTTCTTGAAAATGTTTCATATTTAAAGACATTATACAACCAGTAAAGTATACCTTTTGTGTGTGTGTGTGTGTGTGTGTGTGTGTGTGTGTGTGTGTGTGATTTGCTTTACGTCACACCAACACAGATAGGTTTTATGGCGACGATGGGACAGGAAAGGGCTAGGAGTGCGAAGGAAGCAGCCGTGGCCTTAATCAAGGTACAGCCCCAGCATTTGCCTGGTGTGAAAATGGGAAACCATAGAAAAACATCTTCAGGGCTGGTCGACAGTAGGGTTCAAACCCACTATCTCACGAATACTAGATTCTGGCCGCATTTAAGCGATTGCAGGTGGGTGCAGAATCAGTGATCAGAAATTGTATACTATCACCTCATGAATGCAACATTATTGGCCATGTTCTGAAAAATCCAAAATTATGAAGATTGGGACAGCGGAAATGTAGGCTAACATCAACGCTGGGACCGACTTGTCTGAAACAAGTTACAGTAATCACCTTGCCTTTTTAGGAAGCATTGCTGCTCTTATGGTTGGCAGCCTCCATCTGTACTCACGTCAAGCTGTGCACCTCTATACTACTATTGCCCCCTCCCCCGCCACCCTCCCTTTTCAAACTATGCAAGCAAAACATGGAAGATGACGCCCAGTATCATTAGGAACATTAATGTTTTCAATCACTGCTGCTTGGGACAAATTTTGAGAATATAGTATACTGACCATATTACAAAAAGTGCTGCAGCAAAAAAAAGACTTGCCTAGCCTTTGTGACATCAAAGCCCAACGTCCACTCCAGTTTGCCGGCCATCTCCTTTATATGCCCCTACATCATTATACCATGACTGGCCATGCACCATCAGACAAACCAGAACACCTGGCAGCATTGATCTCAAGCTACTAGGTGTAATTGCTCCCAGGAGACAGATACCGAAGGGGAGATCTTGTCGTCCGATGTGCACAACAGTTCGGGAGTAGCCGAGACAGAGACCTCTCCTACTCTGCCACCTGACATTCTGATGGTGAAAATTTCTTTTCGTCAGCAGAACTCAAACCAGCTAACCACACTATCAGGCCATAAAGATTTGACGCCAGGTGAGCTACAGACCATATCAGTCTAATACAGGTTTATGTATCTTTATTATTAAAAATTAAAACAACCTCTTCCATTTAATTTCCTAGGACTGTAAACTGTCTTGTAATTAAAACTTTTCAACAACATACTTCTTCTCAGGCTGACAAGCAAAAGGACAAGAAATGATGTGGATTGCCTTGTTTCATAGGGCATAAACATGAAACAATATCATGTCTAGGCCTATATTACAGTATTTATGTGATACAAATACAGACAGGGAAGCCTAGTGGCACAGTCAATCAGTCACTATACTTTTGTTCCCAAGACAGTGGGTTCAATACAGGCTGACATCAGTGGAATTTGAGTGTGTTTAAACGTGACAGCTCCTTACAGAAATCCTATGGTACAAAGTTCCAACACATGATGACTCTTAAAATCCACTGAAAGAAAGTTAATATTATTATTATTACTATTATTTGTGGATTGAAAGGAAGATCTATGATTCAACCTACAACACAGAGACCAGAAGAAGAGCAAAAAGATGCAAGGAAGAACTGTACCAATGGTTTAAGCAAGCTGATATTGGAAAGATGAACGCAAGGGTATAAACTTTGTTTATATATGTATGTATATTCATTTATCACCATACGTTCATTTTCAGCATATACACAGACGAAGCGAGGCATAAGAGATTTGACTTTGTTTGGAAGTTTTTCCTGTGATGTAGGTAGGTGGTAATAACATCTACAGTATCTGCATTGAATTCTGGAAGTGACACCATACTGTACAAATTATAGGCAATGGCAGTCACTATTGATGCCAGTGGTACAAAAAATGTGGCATGATTTATGATACCATTAAGTTAAATTTCTTGGGGTGGGTCCCTGGCCTTGTTAACGAACACATCACTCTCCTAGAAGTCATAAGGTAAGAGTTTTAAGATTAACCTTTCCAAATTAGGTGATTTATTCTGGGGTATATTTATTACGTTTTGCCTTGTCCTTTACTACATATGTTGAAAACTTACAAAATAATCCAGAAAACTGTGGTAGAGTCATTGTTCATAATATCACCCCATACACACAACAGTCAATCTGGGGAACAATGTATGATTAATGTTTAAATGCAGAAACAACTGAAGTAGACCCAAAAGTGAGTGTACAATTGATGATGTTAAAAGTAATTAAGCAATGACATATGATTTGACAAATAACACAAAATGTACTCACTCTTTTGTGAAGTAGTCGCCAAGAGAGCCATGGAAAGTCTTCAAGTCTTCATCACTCTCGTCTTCAATTTCACTCATCAGAGACAGTACTTTGGATTTTGTTTCCATATCAACAAATTTGCCCGAAGATTGAACAAATATTGTGGAATTATCGAACAAGGCAGTCACAGATTCACCCAATAGATTCAACGGATTTGCCATATTAAATACAACATTGCCCTTCTCGCCATGAACCCAATGACCGCCCATGTCGACAACACCTTCACCTGAATCAACAATTGTGAAACGTCATAACACATTCAAAGCAAAATTAGGTCAATTTATCAAAATATAAATGAACGATTGATTCATCCGATATGTAATTAGCAAACAAATCATGAACCTCCTTCAATAACATAAACTGTAAAAACTCACCAAAGTCAGCAGTCCAAACTCGTCCTCCGATTCTATTTTCTGCTTCTAAAATTAATAAATCATTGATCCCACATTCCAGAAGGCGAGAAGCAGCAGCAATTCCGGCTGCACCAGCACCCACGATGATTATGTGTTTGTCGTTCATTGTGTTTCCTATTTCGTGACTGTTGTACAAAACGGACCGGTGGGAATTGGAGGTTATGTACTGCCAGCAGATAAAGGATTAGTAAATCGGATAAGAAACGAATCTGTCTTCGATATAGGAGTGGGGCTATCACAGTTAAATTGATGGTTTATCTTACCCAAAATAAAGTATAATGATAGATTGACAGAACAAGATAATCCTCGTGTGGGAAATCGCCCTTTTTTTTTTTTTTTTTTTTTTTTTTTTTTTTTTTTTTTTTTTTTTTTCGAACTCGTGGTCAAGTTATCAGTCTAGCCAATGCTAATTCATGAACTTACCAGCTGAACTCCGAAAACTTACTCTATTTTATTGTTATAACATATAATCAGTTATCTATTTGATTCCAGTCCGTCGTAGAAATTTTAACATTTGTGTAATAACTCCTTCAATTTTTGTAGCCTGGTATTGCAGCTACTTGTAAATAAATATAGGATAGTTTCCAACATATCCTAGCTCACCACTAAGCGCACCATCTAGCGTGCAAACCTGGCAGATATTCTCAGCTCAGCTGATTTTATGGGAATTATTCCAGGAGAGAGAAAGGGGTGGTGATGGTGATTATTGTTTTAAGAGGAAGTACAACTAGGCAACCATCCTCTATATGAAACTAATCAGAGAGAAAAGTAGAAGAGATCAGACACTTGCATGATGGTATCGACCAAAGAAAGACGAAGTCCACGAAAGGCGTGAAAATTAAAATATCCCTAGCCATCGAATGCTCTCATACCGTCAGGGTCGGAACACAACAAGAGTTGACCAAGCGAGGTTGGATAGGATAGATGAAAGTGAGGAGCCTGGCACAAGCAAGTGGAACTCAGCCAAGGATTTCATGGTCACCAACCCACGCTCCCAAGTTGAGAGCCCCAGGGGCCCGTTTACTCGCCTCTTACGACAGGCAGTGTAAACTGTGGGTCTTATCCTACCGCCCCCACCCACAGGAGGTCGAGGATTGAAAGATCCAACTTATTGATTCGCCTTAGAGCATAATTAATAATGGCTGGCAAAGTTTGTGAACGTATGGCCGTTATAATAATGAAATGCAAAGAAATCCCGCGGTGTATTCCGAGCGATAATTGTCAGTGTATATAACGTATTGTTATAAAATGTTTGTCAATAAAGAGTAATGCATTTAGTTGACTCTCTATTTTCTTTTGCTAGCAATTTAACATCGCACTAATGCAGACATGTTTTTGGCAACATACAAGCTTACAGCTACGCTGAACCCCTTTTCTTTATTTTTTTAGTACCTCATTTTAAATTATCACTGTCGCAACAGCTACTGCGTGGATCAGTGGTATAGTGTCGTCCTCCAGATTCCAAAATCGTGGATTTACACCCAGCAGAGGTACGGTAGTCGGATTTTTGAAGGGTGGAAAAGTGAACATTTTACCTTCAGTTCATACGATATGGGTACGTAAGAGATCTATAGTGATATATTTGGTGTATACCCGACAAAATTTATTAAAATCTCAGCTACGGATCGAGCAAGAGAGATCCGGTTCACTCTGTCATCTGGTAGAGTAAAATGGCACAGTCGAAATTGACGCGCAGGCAGCCTAGTTGCCTTCAAATCAAAATAAATTCACAAGATAGTCGAGATCATACCATTAGTAGTAGTCGTAGTAGTACAATACACAGTCAGTATTTTATAGCAAAGATAACGCGAGATATTCACATATTTTGAAAAAATATGACTATGTCACATTTTTACCCTAATGAAGTACAAGCTGTGCTGCACAGTAAAATTGCATGCCTTTTTAAAGACAAGTTTTAAACTCACTTATATGAAAGAAGATGCTGAGTTAAAGCAAAATTAAAACAAGAAACATTAATGCTATTAGGTGGCCATCTTCACATTAGTAAATGTTCGAATATGCATATTCAGTGTTATTTAAATTATGAAATGAAAGGAAATATAAAAAGTGTGGCAAGAAAATGTCAAATCCAAAATAATAACATTTTTGTGACATCTGCATTTCGTAAATATTTCATTGCAAATATATACTTTATTAAATAGATCACATTAGGAGAGGCGACTCCATTGTAATAATTAGAGGTGGGAATTATAGGCACGAATAGGTTAGAATGCAAATATATTTGAACAAGGCGCAAGTGTATGTTACCCGCATGACGGTTCTGATGTGAGATTTGCATAAATATTATCGATCTGAATTATTAGAACCCCTAAAATTTATGCAACTCCCCGACATATCTGTAGAGCGGCAAGATTTCACTTGCGCCTTGTTCAAATACGTTTGCATTGTAACCTATTCGTGCCTATAATTCCCACCTCTAGTAATAATAGCCTATATATGGTTCATTCATTACATCCCTGACCTGTCAAAGACTGGATAACAGGTTGTAGGTTTTCATTAAATACGATATCGTACGATACTTTTAAGTTTAGTATATTTATTTGTCTCCTAAACACCTTAAGTGCCACATATGCAGTAAAAAATAAATCCATCCAGGCCATTCTTTTTTTCTTACTATAGAGTATAAAATATTGCATCTCATTACAGAAATGTACCTTTTAGTCATCTTGGGCTAAAATTGTAGTCGTAACATTGTGTTGAAATTGTGGTGACACATTGGTCTCACGCGGCCACTGGCACTACCTTCCGGCTGTATAGGCCGCGTGAGACCAATGTGTCACCACGTACTCTAGCACAGTTTTCACCTTCCTGACATGCTGGTATACATCTGTCTCATTAGCTCTTGAACTACTAAAGAATAAAACTCATATCTTTGGAACATTTAAATCTAATCGGACGTAAAATCCAACCCATGTTGCTAAAAGAAAGTTAGCAAGAGGAGAGACAAGAGCCCGTGAAAGTAACATTGGTGTGGTTGTTCAGAAATGGCATGATAAAAGAGATGTGTTAATCTTGACAACTAAACACACTGGTGAGATGGTCACTATTCAGAGGAGGGATGGTGAAGTGCAAAAACCACGGAGTGTTATAGAGTATAACACATGCAAACTGTACATTGATTTATCAGATCATAAAAAGAGCTATAGTAATTCCCTGAGACGGGAAGTAAAATGATACAGAAAAATAGCTATATAGATATTGATCAGCACACGTACAGTAAATGCCAACTATATTTCCAATCAACTTGGGAATGAGAGTATATCTGGTACCCAGTTCAAGAAGGACATTCTTGAACAGTTAACAGGTACCGGTATCAAAGATCTTCACACTCCCCCACAAGTACCAAAGAAGCAGGTATTGCCCCACCGACTGGAGGATGGAAGCCGGCAGGGAAGACGGAGATGCAGTAACTGTTATGAAGAGATCCATCGGGAATCAAGAAGGCAATATGCCATGAGAAAGACTGTACAGTCTAAGTTCAAATGACCAGCCTGTGAAAATTTCTTCTGTTTGGACTGTTTCTTCAAAGTGCACTAATTTGTAGTGTGATTGTGAAACACAGTTTGAATTATATTTCTTCAGAAAGTCTCATTTGTTATACTTTAAATTCATATGCAAAAAAGTGTACCAATTTGCGGTGTGATTGCGAATGAGACAAAGTTACAAATATTTTTTCTAGAAAGTTCATGTAATTTTTATGTCCTATGTTCGTCTACAAACCCTGATATGAGACAATGAACAATGAGTACACTGTACAGTACAAGCTTTTGTTATTTGTACACATGACACGATCTGAAAACAAAAAATAATGCCGTCATAATTTATTTATTTTGGTTGATATATTACAGTGACGTACAGGCTACGTCGTGTCACATAAGACTCACAAATGAACAGGCCAAGAATAGATTCATGACGTACTGGCCACCTACTTTCATTTAACATATGTTTACATGTCAAGTGTGATGAAAGTATGGCACCACGGGGTCGGAGACTTGGAGAGTGCGCGTGAGTCCACAGCGGACTCACGCGGCCCGAATGGCATTAAGCTCTGTGAGTCAACGTTGGTCTCACGTGGCACTCAAGGTGTTAACACCTTAAGTGCCACATATGCAGTAAAAAATATTTCCATCCAGGCCATTCTTTTTTTTTTACTATAGAGTATAAAATAGTGCAACTTATTACAGAAATGTTCCTTTTAGTCATCTTGGGCCAAAATTGTAGTCATAACATAGTGTTGAAATTGTGGTGACACATTGGTCTCACGCGGCCTATACAGCTGGAAGGTAGTGTCAGTGGCCGCGTGAGACCAATGTGTCACCACGTATCCTAGCACAGTTCTCACCTTCCCGATCCACTTGTCTTTACCCAACTCTGCACGGGAATTTCCACGCTTCCTGTTGATGCCTGCCCTCCCTTCCCCTCCCTCCTTCCGACATCTGTCCGGCTCTGACTCAAGCATTTCTGCTTACTTTTGTGTGTTCCACTGTGTAGAGTAGACTGTGCGTCTTGCTGTTGAAAGTAATGTGTAAGTAGTTGTGCAGTGATTTGTTCGCTATTTCATCATGGCAAGAAACTACGAAGAGGAACAAGAGCATATAAATAAACTGTGGCAAGAACTTATGTCAGAAGAAGAAGAAGAAGAAGAAGAAGAAGAAGAAGACATTGCAGACCTTGTACTTGGCAATACTTACCTATCTGATGGGTACCAGCCTTCTTCAAACGGAGACTCTACCGATGAGGAGGACAAACAACCAAGGAGAAAGAAGAGTAAAGTAAGTCAGAATTATACGAAATCTACTGTAAACATGACTAATGTAGGCTGCACAGTTTCTAGTGCGTTCACTAGTGTAAATCAACCGATTCCTACTATTTTAGGGACAACTTCATGTCATAACAAGAATCCTATATGTCTTCCAAGTTCATCAGATGCAGCTAACTCGCCACTCCTGAACAATGGCGTTATTCCTGCTACCATTATCACACATTCCAGCATTCCTGTACCTCCTACACATACTACAGTTCCAAATCAGAGAGTTGATACAATAAGTGAAGCCATAGAATCTGTTGTAAGAGAATGTGTGCATAGCTTATCTGACAGTGACAATGATGACAGTTTCCCAACCTGCAGTAATATTACATGGAACACAGTGACAGGTCGCTATTTGCAACATTTTGATTTTACAGAACCCAATCCTTGCTTGAGTCAAAATGTAATCAACAATTTGACAGGAAAAAATCCTTACGAAGTCTATAGATATTTTGTGAGTAACGAGGTGCTGCAACTACTTATACGCGAAACTAACAGGTATGCTGAACAAACTATTCAAAAGGGCATTTCTCCTAAATCCCGCCTAACTCGATGGAAGGAAACTGATGTTGAAGAAATGGAAAGATTTCTGGGTATTTTGATTTGGATGGGGTTGTGCCAATTTCCATCCTTACAATCATATTGGTCAACCAAGAAAGTGTACAGTACGAAATGAAAAGGGTGATGTCAAGGAACCGATTTCAGATACTCCTGAAGCACTTGCATTTCAGTGACAATGAAAATGCAAATAATGACGATAGACTTTATAAGGTAACTCCTTTAATTGATATAATGAGGGAAATCAACAAAAATGCTGTTATACCGGGAGAGACTGTTTGCATTGATGAGTCACTTGTGCCATTTCGGGGCCGTTTGAAATTCAAACAATACATTCCAAACAAACGGCACAAGTTTGGTATTAAAATTTTTAAAGTCTGTCTAAAGGGAGGGTACACTTACGATTTTAGAGTGTACTGTGGCCGAGAGAAAAATTATAGCACTTCAGTCCCAACAAAAGTGGTCATGGCTCTTATGGATGGTTTATTAACACCATATGGAAAGTTTTGGAAATTTTAACTTACTAGGCTTGTTAAATAATTATCTTTTTCCGTATGAAATGCATTAATGATTTAAGATGGGGTCAGGTTCTTCCAACAGGAGCACGAACAAGCGTATCGGTATAACACTACGATAATACGACCTGACCCATCAGAACGCATTCTCGAAAAGTATGGCCGCTTATGGCCTCTGCCTTTTGCGAAAGTGCTGCTATCTGGTATGATTTGTAGTAAATATGACAATTGATTAGCAATTGTTTTCACATAAATCGAGGGTAAAGTTGTTGTTTGAATTGTGTCAACGTGTGGTCAATACGTTCCTTTGAATATTTTTTTCTATTTGTTTGAATTGCGTCTCTCCTGGTCAATCAGTTAATTGGGAAATGTTTGATAGATTTCCAAGTTATTTGTGTTGGAATGTTGTGATTTTCTCATAAAAATAAATAATACCATATCATGTGTCAGTTGTAAGAAATCTACATTAAGGTAATGTGTTAGTAACTCAAGTGTATTATTCCTTGAAGAAATTGAGTCAATTGGGTTTCCGGTACCTTGTTTTTTATTCTTTGAACTGCTAGATGAGTGTGATTGGTAGTTAGATAGATAGATATTTATTGAACATAACAGGCGAATTTGCCCCGATACATGTTCACATGGACAGCTCACACCAAAAAGAAAAGAAATACCGGATTTCCTGGGCGTGCCATGGGGTATATTTGATACTCCGGAAACGTGACACTCCCAAGGTAGAATCACCACGGCAGCCATCCTCAGTCCCCCATGCCACGCCCATTGTCTCCACTTAATATTAAGACACAAAATAAAATGAGCAATAAAGGATAATAAAATAAAGCAAGAAATAATATTGGTGACTACTACTACTGTCCGGCCGTGTCATCACCCCTGGTGAGAAGAAGGCCGCCCTCCCGGTGATGACACGACCGGCCCTATTTGTGGGGCCCTAAGGAAGACCCCAACAATCCTACCAGATGATAATGCGTTTCTCTCACCATTTCATTGCGGCCTGCCACGTGAAACCCACTCCAAATTCTTACGGTTATGTCTTGTGGTGGGTAGTTGTGGGCAACAGTTCGTAATAAAAGATGTGTGTGATGAAGGTGGTGTTTATATCGTAAAATTTGCTTGCCTAAACTGGTGTTATGAGCTAAAATTAAAAGATATCAGCAGTTTATGGGCACTGAGCGCCAGAGCGCCGCAGTGCATTCCGGACAATATAAGATGAAATGGAGTAACGAGAATTAACGGACGAAGCAAGTAGCGACATTATTAACGGAAAAATGGCGATCTCGTGGACCGGGGAAGAAACACTGAATAGGAATGTGGATAGGCTTACAGTGGAGAACTATTTTTCTTGGGCATTAAAGGCGAAACAAGAACTGTTGTTGAAATATGTGAGGGAATCCGTTATAGGGTATGAGGATAAGCCAGGTTGTCAATTGTCTCAGACAGAAACGAAACGACGAGCGCGAAACAATGTGATCGCGTTAGGAGATATTTTTAGATATGTGGGAGAAAATTTAGAAAGTGACATTGCAGATATTGAATCAACAAAAAAAGCATGGAAGAAACTGTACGTGTGCAGTGACGGAGGGCTAGTGAATGGTGCACTGACCTTCGAACAGTTAACTCATTTTGTGAAGCCGAAGGACATGAAAGTACAAAAAACACTTCGCAAAAATAAATCAACTGTGGAGGAGAACGAGTAAAGCCGGATACGAGTTCACAGATCAACAAGTTGCAGGAATGATCATCGGGAACCTTACATAGGAATATGCTTCCTCGGAAGCTGATTCGCCGAAATTGACCATTGACAATCTCGAAGGTGAAGGCGAGATTACTCACTGAGGAAAGAAGAAAGAAACTTCAGAAAAATGGAGGAAAGGCTTATGACACTGGAAAACGTGAGGAGAATGAAGCTCAAGCCTTTGCAACAGAAGCTATATATCAATATAGAAGACATGGGAAGAGGAAAACAGTATAGTTGCTACAATTGTGGTAAACAGGGAAATGTATCTAAATATTGTCGCAGTACCCAAAATTGCTTCAATTGCGGTAAGTTGGGACATTATTCTAAAGTATGTCAAACAATAAAGAGTGACGAATCACCACAGAAGAATAAATCAGTGAATGCGAGTGGAAAAGTGGTAAGCTCGTAAATTGTACATGTAAAAGCAATCAGCATGAAGATTTCTGGAGCAACTGAGAAAATTAGAGATTGGCTGTTCGATTCATGTGCGTCCCATCATATGTGTCCAACAGAGGAGATGTTTATAGGCATGTCAACAAATGTAACTGGGAATGTAGAAGTAGGAGATAACAGTAAGCTGGATATTAGATATATAGGTAAGGTGAAAGTAAAAATTTCAACAGGATGGACAATTACATTTACAGATGTGTTATATGTGCCAAACTTGGGTGCGAATTGAATATCCGTTGGTAAGTTAAGTAGCAAAGGTTCCAAAGTAGGATTTTCAGGTGAGTAAGCAGCGGTTGCAGATAAGAATAGAGATGAAACATTGTTTATTGCAAACAGGAGGAATGGTGTATATGTAGTACAGATAGAGGGAAGAAATTATATTGTAGCTGTGAGTGATTGTGACCAAATGATAGATCAAGAATGTAATAATAATGTAGCATGTAAATATGTTGGGCAGATTAGGTTGTGGCATGAGAGATATGGACATGTACATTCTGAAGCTTTGTTTAAATTGGCTATGTTAGCATTGAAAAGAAGTAATGATATTAATACTTGCTCTGTATGCATTTAGGGGAAACTAAGTAACAAGGAAGTACCTAAGTCTTGTAAGCGTAAGGGAGAAAAACCACTTGATGTTGTGCACACTGCTGTAGTTGGAAAAATTAGTCCACAATAACTTGGGAAAGCTCAACGTTGTAACAATGATTGATGAATACTCCAGATATAATGTGGCTTTGTGTGTGAAAAATTAGGATGTTTCATAGGTATCCGGCAAAGGCAGGAAATGTAGTTCAATCTGGCAGTGGTACAGAGTACACATATAAAGGGTTTCAAGCGCAATTGCAAAAATGGGGTATTACTCATAGGTGGTCTGTACCGTACACTCAACAACAAAATGGATTAGCAGAGAAGCAGAATAGAACGATGTTTGATACTGTTAGATGTCTATTCTGCCAGTCTGGGTTACCAAAGTAATTATGGGGAGAAGCGGTAATGACTGCAGTCTGTATAAGAAACAGTTGCCCATCCTCAGCAATAAATTTTCAGATACCGTATGAACTGTGGTTCAGTAGGAAGTTGGATCAGGAAGAAATAGCTAGATTTTAAGTATTTGGATGTCAGGCGTGGGCTGTGAGAATAGACAGCGGAATTTAGATCCCAGAGCAGAGTCATGGGTTATGATAGGGTACGAGGCAGGTACTAAAGATGGATATAGATTATGGAGCCTTGAAAGGTAAAAAGTAATAGTCAGTAGAAGTGTGGTATTTTAGGAGCAGATATTTCCCTTTAAGGTGAAAGGTCCTGGAAACGATATTATATAAAAGATAAATGTGCCAAAGGCAGAGTGTGATGAAACATGCTTTGGCATATTGTGCATTGAAGATCCAGAGATAAAATTAGGGACTGAATTAGACATAGGGGAGGACAGAGAGGAAACATTGGCTGTTGAGTCAACAACCGGGGAGGAACAACTAGAGAGTTGAGTCTATAGCAATACAAGAGCCAGGGAATAATCTGAGAAAGTCAATACGACAGAGGAAAGGAAAGACTTGTGCAGATTGTAAGGCAGTGATAGAAGTTAGACATGGGAGTGTAGTGGGACCGACAACAGTTGAGGAGGCTATGTCAAGCCAAGAGTCTGATAACTGGATGGAAGCCATGAAAGTGGAGATCAATGGGATGAGAAAGAAGGGTGTTTGGGAAATTGTAAAAGGACCAGATTATATCAAGGTAATTAGTTCTACGTGGGTGTTTTCAGTGAAATCTGACAGTGAGGTTAACATTCAGAAATATAAGGCGAGATTGGTTGCCTACAGTTCTAAGAGACAGATGAACCTTTGTAATGATGAAACATTTAGTCCTGTTATAAATATGAAAACAATGTGACTGTTGATAGGCATTGCAGTACATAAAGGTTGGACTGTAGAACATCTAGATGTAACTAGTGCTTACTTAAATAGTGAAATCAGTTGTACTGTCTACACGGAACAATCAGAATTGTTCGTAGAAAAAGATGTCCAAAACTATGTATGTAAAATGAAGAAAAGTATCTATGAACTACCAAATTCGAGTAAAGACTGAAATGCTTGTGTTGATGCTATAATAAGAAGGCTAGATTTTAAGAGGTGTGTCAAGGGACCATGTGTGTATGTAAAGGAGAGTTGAACCATTGGTTTGTATGTTGACGATATAATTGTAATAGGCAACAAAGAGGTTGTTAAATGATAAAAATAAGGTTGGCAGATGAGTTAGAGATTAAAGGTCTATGGAAAGCAACAAACTTACTGTCAATAAAAATAGAACAGACAAAAAAGGTGTTATGTTGACTCAAAGTCTGTACGTAGACAAATTACTTGCTCACTTTTCCATGAGTAACTGTAAACTGAGTAAGACTATTTTACCGAGCGGGTATACAGCAGCTGAAAACAATGAGCAGGAATTGTATAGTACCATCTATCACAGTGCAGTAAGAAATTTGGTATATTTGTCAAATAATACTAGACCTGACATTGTGTTTGCGATAAGTAAAGTTAGCCAAAATTGTCAAAAACCTAATATTAGAGATTGGAAAGAGGTTGAGCATATCATGAGATATCTGTGTGGTACGAGAGATTTAATGTTACGGTATGTTTTTAAAAATTGTGAAGAGTCCGTACAAGTATTCTGTGATGTGGATTGGGGAGGAGATACTGAGTCAAGAAAATCAGTGAGTGGGTACGTAACCACAGTAGCAGGGGGAGCAGTTTTGATATAGCAAGAAACAGTGTTGTATTGCTAGACCTACCATGGATGCTGAATACATGGCAATGGCAGAGGTATCTAGAGAAGTAACTTGGATAAAATATTTGCTATCAGAGCTAGAACTGAAAAGGTTTGTTGATACACCTTGTCAAGTTTTTGCTGACAATGCAGCAGCAATTAAATTAAGCAAAAAACGATAATGTGAGTGAAAGGTCAAAACATATTGGCATCATGTATCATGTATGTAGATTACTAGTAGAAAAGGGGTTCAAATATGTAGCATCAGACAAATATGTACAAATATGTAGCATCAGACAGAAATGCTGCAGACTTGTTTACAAAGATGTTATCAAGTAACAAGCTTAAGAATTTTTGTAGGCTGTTAGGATTGCAGTGAAGGAATAATTGATTGAAGTGAATTTTTATTTTTTGAGGAAAGGGGAGCGGAGTTTTGGAATGTTGTGATTTTCTCATGAAAATAAAAATCATATATATATCATGTGCTAGTTGTAAGAAATCTACATTAAGGTTGTGTGTTGGTAACTCAGGTGTATTATTCCTTGAAGAAATTGAGTCGATTGGTTTACCTTGTTTTGTTTATTCTTTGAACTGTTAGATGTGTGTGATTGGTAGTTGTGGGCAGCAGTTCGCAATAAAAAATGTGTGTGATGAAGCGTAAAATTTGCTTGCCTAAACTAAAATGAAGAGATATCAACAATTTGAAATCATGAAAGAAAAGACTAGGTAATCTGCTAATTGGGCTGCAGCACTAAATGCAGATCAACAGTGGCGGTTCGTGGTATTTTACTCTGGCAGGGCTGTGCCGCCATCTCTTTCCCCTCCCCAATCGGTCGAGTTTTCACTGACCAGCACCACAATACTTTTAGATGAATAATAATAATAATAATAATAATAATAATAATAATAATAATAATAATAATAATAATAATAATAATAATAATAATAATAATAATAATAATAATAATAGTAATAATAATAATAATAATAATAATAATAGTAATAATAATAATAATAATAATAATAATAATAATAATAATAATAATAATCCGATGGCACTAGCTGAATAGAAATCTGCTTGCATTACAATATTAATTAATGAACTAACTACACTAAAATGGCATTTATGTACACACCTTAAAAGGCTAACAACTAATGCAATCCCGAGTATTACGGAACAGCACTGTTTCACTGCTCACAATCCAAGTGATAATAACAAAATTCATGAAAACTAATAAGCAGTGTACTCTAGAATTTCTCTCTCCTTGCGCAGACTTCAAAGCATGACAACATATTTAACAATGTGAGCACACTAGAAATAGTTCCGTCACGTTATGGTTACATTTTGAATCTTTATTTTAGCTTCTTTATAGAACTGAATTGTTTATATAGTCACTATAATGGAATTCATTGTTTTGTAAAATGTTTTGGAATTAATCTTTAACAACAGTTAATATAAGACGTGGGGGAAAAAGTCTAGGAAAATTGCAAAGTGTTGGCGATGTGCTGAGGACTCCGCCTTTCAGCACTTACACCCGCCTGCGCTCTTCCTTCCCCTGACAAGCCGATATCATCCTTCCGGGCTCCTCCCGCTCCCGCACCCCGCACCTTTGCTAAACTCTTGAAACCTACTGAGGGTTCTTCCGGACAGACCATACTAACCTTGCAGACCATACACCCGCCTGCATTCTTCCTTCCCCTGACAAGGTCACGTCGTTCTTCCAGGCTCCTCCCGCGTCCCACACACTTGAAAAGTGTGGGACCTACTCAGGGCTCTGCTGCCAAAGTCCGAAAGCCTCGCGACTAAAGAGAAAACATCGAGCGTGCTGGACAGCGGCTACGGTCTGAAAGCCGTTGCCATTTTCTTGAAAATAAAAAAGCAAAATATTTAAAGCCGACATAATAAAGATAACATTGTATAACTGAACAGCACACCACTATAAGTTCGACTTCGCTACATTTGCCCATCTCTTTATGTAATCAATTACAGTGTGAAATAACGATAAATGTTTTTGAAAAGGCGGTGGGGCGGCGTCCAAAAGCCCTTCATGCACGAACCGTCACTGCACATCAGTGATCATTAACTTGATAGAATCCTTTATGATTCATAAATAATGTTATAAAATGAAATAGAACTTCTCTAATCCTCATTCTTTCTGTTAACCAAGTTTGAAAAGTCTAACTTGTACAAAACTACAGGTTATGTTATTGTAAATGTGGACCGCTGCCTACGGTATAATACAAGGCCTTGAAATGCACTCGTGGAAACGAGTGGCATCCTAGTTTACCATTCAGCCGCTATGATCGCGTTCTTGTCCCCTTGTATTCGCATGGCCGTATATGTCAGTAAATAAATTATATCCTAAATAAAATGAACTGAATGTTTTTGCGAGTACTGACAGTACTTTACTTATAGAGCGGTACTTCATTGGCTTGGATATATCATTGAAGTTTCAAAACTTTCCTTTTGAGGGACTTCTTACCAAGTTTCAAAACTTTTTCTCTTCTACTTGAGTGGCTCGAAGCAATGTTGTCTAATAGAGGTCTCAGAAATTTCCATAGTATAAAAAGAAGTGGTTTGTCGTCTTTACACTTTCTACACTTAATTTCACTGATGAACATGTCTTTCGGAAAAAGTTACACCTTTTAGTAATTCTTTTCTGAGCAAGTACTGCGTAGCAGAGGTGACAAATTCCGTCGTACACTGAAGAAATGCCACAGATTTTCTGTATCTGAGGGCTCTTCGATCTTGAAAACGAATAAGACACAATGTTGGACTTTAAGTAGCTGGAGAAATTTTCTAAACAGCCTTTACAGACTGTTTGTTCTTCTGCCACACGAACATTAATGTCATTGCATTCCGCTTGGCGTCTTTGGTAGTTGAAGGAGAGTTCGATGCCATCGCTTGTTAGATTCCTCGTCAATGCATAATGCAAATGTATACTTAAGAGGTACATTACGCAGGCCACACTGGATTTGGTAATCAAGAACTCTGCCTGATATATTTCCCTCATGAATCTTTTTAATTTCTCTGAATGCATTTGAATATTCTTAATATACTGGAAATCATTAATTAACCAAATGAGGCGTTCATCTTCAGTACTAAAAGACGCTCTTTTGTTCTCATTCCTGGAATATGTCCCATGTGAGTTGTTGCAGATGTCATGCGCATCGAACAATTTCATAAAATGCTCCATAAAACAAGTGGTTTATTTTAAACTGTATTTAACCACTTAAGCGGGAAGCTCTGTACATACCGGCTCACTCCCAGGTGTGGAGCGATTTCCCTGATTGAAGAAAATATTTAATGACTTGATTAAAAACAACCTTATACTATAACGAACTATTGAAGGGCCCTAAGAAAAATATTTACTTGAATATAATGTATTTGATTGTTGGAAAATGCTATTATTTTAATTTTTCAATACTTTGTGCAAGAACGTACTAAGTGCTTTCACACTGTGATATCAAGGTTACTTCTTCCTAATAGCAAAGCTCTGGTTTTCGTTTATACAGTGAATTTCACCTGAATATTTTAGGCAGTTTACTAACAATCTCTGCCTGGAAATAAATGTTCCTGTATATGTAAATTGTAGATTTACAAAGTTCACATGTACTTAAAAGATTTACAATGGAATAAATTATAATATTTACGAAATTTTCAGTTATGTTGGTTAGTGCTTTCGAGGGATCAAGTTTATATAGCCTACCTACAATTCATAAGTGACACACACGGACTATATTAAACTAAAATACAGGTAATATTTACAGAATTTACAGTATTCACAGTTTTATGTTTTTCACAGCTGTTCATTATGATACACACGGAAGCAGATCATGTTATATAATCCCTCTCGGCGTCACATAATTTATATGATTCCATTCCGAAACCCGATCGTGTTCTTGGTATGTAAACTTCCACCCTAGCCACCCTTTCCATAGCAACAGGTTCTCATCAATTGACACTTTGCCATCAGGATGCGTAATACTTCTTCTGCCTAATGTTCGAACATTGAACATTCACTGGAAATTTGTGAAACGAAATTCCACTACCTTTAATTTCTCGTGAATAAACCATGACTGGAATGCGAATGCTTAATATCCGACGAATACATACATTCAAAACCAACTCCGTTAAGACATACGTTTAAAGGCGTGAACCTGGTAGACAGGGGGCAAGAAAGCGATCCCAGCGGCTCACATTGAACTTCAGTGTGACCACTTCGATAGCGTCTTACGGGCTCTAATTCTAGGCCATGTATTATAACGTAGGCAACGATGTGGCCTAATAAGAGCACCGATGTATATTCCTAAATGCAGCTCAATAATGATTGAATTCACAGAATCCTTCATAATTCAACAATTATAATAAATTAATTAATCATAAATAAATTCACCTGAAATACTTTTGACAAAAATTGATCTTTGATTTGGTAAATATATTTTTGTTTCGTTGGTGATATCATTAGGAAGTTGTCTATTCTGTATGGAAGCGATTTCTGAGTAACTTAACCTGGAATCATACATAAATACACACACAAAAAACATCGTATTGGAGTTTTAAATATTACTTTGATCAATTTAATTTTTCTATTTTGGTTTATCAGACAAACTTATATAGAGTACATGGCATAAGTAGGCTGAATTGGATCATAGGTTTCCTCATGAGCTGATCAACGTAAATAAACTAGTCGTCACCCTCACCAAAGCGAGAAGATTATGAGAATAAAAGGGGTCACAGCACCCCATCCCCCCTGTGGGTGGGGGCGGTAGAATAACACCCACGGTATCCCCTGCCTGTCGTAAGAGGCGACTAAAAGGGGCCCCAGGGCTATGAACTTTGGAGCGTGGGTTGGAGACCACGGGGCCCTCAGCTGAGTCCTGGCATTGCTTCCACTTACTTGTGCCAGGCTCCTCACTTTCATCTATCCTTTCCGACCTCACTTGGTCAACTCTAGTTCTTTTCCGACTCCGACGCTATTAGGTTTGCGAGGGCTAGGGAGTCTTTCATTTTCACGCCCTTCGTGGCCCTTGTCTTGCTTTGGCCGATATCTTCATTTTTCGAAGTGTCGGATCCCTTCCATATTTCCGTCTGATTAGTGTTATATAGAGGATGGTTGCCTGGTTATACTTACTCTTAAAACAATAATCACCACCACCACCCCCACCACACACACACACACACTGCGAAAATGCGTTGTGATTGGCCACGTCGTATTATCGTAGTGTTATACCGAGATGCTTGTGAGCGAGATCGTCTGCCCTTCCTCCATTTTTAGTAGTAATAGAAGTAAACGTCCCGTATTTATGTATAATGCATTTGAATATAGGATACAATCAGATTCGGAGAAGACAGGCGCTGCATTAAACCAACAATTATCAACTCTTGACTCCATTGTCATGGCGATCAAGCCATATCCAGGATCTTTCTTCGCAGGGGATTATGATATCTGCGGGTAAATATTTCTAAAAAATAAAATAAAATAAAGCAAATAAAAATGTACTGAAAAATATACTGAAATGTACTGAAGGTGTATAAAAACTGAAGAAAAATGTGTCATACGTGCGTAAGCTTATAACAGTTTAAATATATATTTCAACCAGGACAATAGATTTGGTGTTTATATGACGCTAATAGAAGACCCAAGTAAAATATATTTGCAAATAAAAAACGTGGTCTGGAGTGAAAATAATTTAATCAAGATGCAAAATGTATTAAAAACATTAAAACATTAAAAACAAACAATCCACGTATCGCATCAAAATTAAATATTGTAATTTATTTTCTTCAGTAAAATTGTTAACTTTACGGCGCAGATGAAACAAATAGTTTTATTTTTAAATGTTTTATTTCACTATAATTTTGATGCCATGGGTTAAATTTTCGAAAAATCATATATGCTGTTTAAATTTGTTAAGTTCTTTTCGACCATGATGGTGATGATGGTAGTGAATATTATTTTATGGTGAAAGTACAACTCTAACATCCTCTCGTAACTATGAAGAAAGAAAGAAGTCCGATTCTTCGAAACATAAAGTACTGTATTGGCAAAAAAGAAGGGTAGGACCACGAAGGACGTGAAAATGAAAGAGTCAGTGGTCTCATAACCCTAATACATCTGGGGTCAGAAGAAAATAATAGTAGACTAAAGGAGGTCGGATAGAATGGTGAAAGTTAGGAGCTCGATACAAATAAGAGGAAGCACTGTAAGCCTCAGCTAGGGGTCCCGTTGTCGCCAATCCCTGATCCCAAAGCCGAGCTGAGTGGCCAAGGCTGTTAAGGCTCTGCCTACTGACCCCAACTTGGCAGGTTCGATCCTAGCTCAGTCCAGTGTTATTTGAAGGTGCTCAGATAAGTCAGCCTCGTGTCGATAGATTTACCGGCACTTAAAAGAACTCCTGCAGGACGAACTCCAGCACCTCGGCGTCTCCAAAAACCGTAAACGTAGTTAGTGGGACGTAAAAACAATATTATTATTATTATTACTTTACAAGTTGCTTTCCGTCGCACAGACACAGAAAGGTCTTATGGCGACGATGGGAGAGGAAAGGGCTAGGAGTAGGAAGGAAGCGGCCGTGGCCTTAATTAAGGCAAATCCCCATCATTTGACTGGTGTGAAAATGGGAAACCACGGAAAACCATATTCAGGGCTGCCGACAGTGGGTTTCGAACACACTGTCTCCCGAATACTGGATACTGACCGCACTTAAGCGACTCCAGCTATAGATCTCGATTATTATGATTATTATTATTATTATTATTATTTTTTTTAGTTCCGTTTGGGCCTGCTATGGACCACGTGGTTCTTATCTCTAGCAGCTTTCTTCTTTGACCAGTACTCCTTCATTCTTGCACTGTGAATGTCTTTTCGCTCCTGAGTCCATTTCACACCTCCTCCCGGACGTACTGTTTTTTCTGTTAGTGACTGGAGAGAGTTTGATGTTCTGATCAACGTTCTGTACCTATTCCTGTCATAAATTTCACTGGGAGCAATGTCCAATTCTTGAAGGTCTTTTCTGACGAGTCTTGCCCACTTGGCATTAGTCGCTTTCCCTCTAGAGATGGTGTGAAAGATTCTGGAGGTGAGCCTCTGATTGTCCATTCTCATGACATGACCGTAGAAGTTCAATCTCCTCTTCCTCATAGATGTTGTAATGCTCTCCAATTGTTGGTACAGTTCGTTGTTGTGCCTGATTCTGTACTTGCCTTCTTCTTTAATGGGGCCCATGATTTTTCTCAGGATCTTCCTTTCCTTCAGCTCCAGTTTTCTAAGTTGCCCTTTTCTTACCATGTTTAGGCATTCTGAGGCATATAGTACTGACGGTCTCACTACAGTAGTGTAATGCCTGATTTTGAGGTTATTATTATTATTATTATTATTATTATTATTATTATCATTATTATTATTATTCTGCCCCCAATTGGAAGCCTCGGGGAAGTCACCTCCTTTTATTCGAATCCTAAGACAGGAGGGGAATACTGTGGGTGTTTACTATGTCTTCACCAATAATAGAACAGTAGAAACCGCTGGAGTGAAGCTACTGAAGCGCCACTTCCTTTTTATTCTTCCTTGGCGATTTCCTCAATTAACTGGAGTCGTAAGTCGTAAGCCCAATTTTACCACTGGGTGCGCTTTCTATTAACCCTATGAGGAAGATGTATTCACTATTACGACAGTAGTGGCTGCTGCGCTGACAAGTCGATTAAGCAATCTCAGTAGGTACCATTCCCCGGTTCTCGACCAACATCAACTTTTAACCATTCACACATAATTTTCCGTATTTTCTCAGAAATGTATATATTTCCCCCAAAAAATAATCCATTTTAGGGAAAATATCAAAAGTTAATATTTCTATAAAATTAAAAAATTAAAAATAAATAATTTTTTAAGGAAAACGTCTAAAAATCATTAGATAAAAGTAATAATAATTTAATATAATGTAACATCGTTATTCTTCAATACAATGCGCTTATTAATATAAAGTTTGATAAAATTTGTCTCATTAAAATCGGTTCATAAATAGTGAGTTATAGACATTACAATTTTTACTTGTTTTTAGGATCGAGTTATGAGCTGCGGATATTGGAATACACATAAGTGATAGTAAAATTCATTTTTTGTGGTAACAGAGATTGTGATTCAGCCAACTTCCGCATTTATAATTAACTGGGGAGCGAGAGCAGTACGTATGTAGCCGACCGGAAGAGAAAAGAAATACCGCGCTCCCTGTTTATCTTTTGACGGAAGCGGACCTATGTTGCTCCGCGCTACAAGCTGAATATTATTATTATTATTATTATTATTATTATTATTATTATTATTATTATTATTATTATTATTATTAAGTTAATAAAATATATTTATATTTATTACTGCTACAAGGAAAAATGGCAAAACTCCGAATTTACGGAGGAACTCCCTAGAGTTTTTGGGAAGCCGGCGTCGGTTTTCTAATTAATTTTCGTCGGACCCTAGGGAGTTTTTAACTTCGCATTCCTCTTTCCTCCCTCTCCTTCTTCTCTTACGATCTCCTTTTCCCGAAGTAACTACTTCTCGGAGGTTATTCCGCCAAGGAATCTGTACGTTTTCAAGGAGCCTCGGCCTAAGCCTATCTCTTAACGACTAACAGGACGCAATGGCGGAATTTACCTGTCTTTCTCCGCCACTTTTTAAGTCCATTTTTAATTGAAGGAATGAATAGAGATTCAAACCCTAGAAGTGTGGGCCCATCACTTCTAAGAGAACAAATCATAAACATTTACCAACAAGCAAACCGCTTGAGCTATACTTAGTTAAGGTTGAGTATATTTCAATAATTTCTGGAGGAAGGTAGATTCGAACAACGAATATACAGAATACTAACTTAATACTCTAACCAATCGGCTATCAGTGACTTACCGGAATACTTCTTTAATATGATATATGAATTGAGATAACTTTGGAATACCAAATAGTTCCTATATTAACCGATAGATGGCTTATTCCTTTTAGTTTCTACTTAAATTAATAGATGGCGTATTTCCGTAGTTTATTATACATCATCATCATCATCATCATCATCATCATCTGTTTACCCTCCAGGTTCGGTTTTTCCCTCGGACTTAGCGAGGGATCCCACCTCTACCGCCTCAAGGGCAGTGTCCTGGAGCTTCAGACTCTTGGTCGGGGGATACAACTGGGGAGTATGACCAGTACCTCGCCCAGGCGGCCTCACCTGCTATGCTGAACAGGGGCCTTGTGGAGGGATGGGAAGATTGGAAGGGATAGGCATGGAAGAGGGAAGGAAGCGGCCGTGGCCTTAAGTTAGGTACCATCCCGGCATTCGCCTGGAGGAGAAGTGGGAAACCACGGAAAACCACTTCCAGGATGGCTGAGGTGGGAATCGAACTCACCTCTACTCAGTTGACCTCCCGAGGCTGAGTGGACCCCGTTCCAGCCCTCGTACCACTTTTCAAATTTCGTGGCAGAGCCGGGAATCGAACCCGGGGGTGGCAGCTAATCACGCTAACCACTACACCACAGAGGCGGCAGTTTATTATACAGTGACTCTATATGCACAGTGTGGCCAAGTCCAGGCCAGCCGCCATGTTTTAGCCAAGTACTCAACAGCTGATCGTTGAAGGAGAGTGATATTATTATTGTTTCAATAAAGAATGAAACTAGTTCAATGTTTTAAGATATTATTTATTTTGCTTATGCTGTGGGTATATAAGCCTATCAGTATTATTTGTTATATTCAGAGTCTGACTACCTGACGTAAGACATCGAAATTTAGATTTATATGTGGTATACGCCTACAAGGTCCGCTTCCTTCCCTCTTCCTTGCCTATCCCTTCCAATCTTCCCATCCCTCCACAAGGCCCCTGTTCAGCATAGCAGGTGAGGCCGCCTGGGCGAGGTACTGGTCATTCTCCCCAGTTGTATCCCCGACCAAGAGTCTGAAGCTCCAGGACACTGCCCTTGAGGCGGTAGAGGTGGGATCCCTCGCTGTGTCCGAGGGAAAAGCCGACCCTGGAGGGTAAACAGATGATGATGATGATGATGATGATGATGATGATGATACGCCTACAATTCACAATAATTATTGAAGAGGTAAGAAATTCTGTGTAGATAGCTGGGCCTATAATAACATACATGCGGCATAAAATAGTACAGTCATTGTCTTGAATGATGTATGTGACGACTGTAAAGTTAGCCTACATTTAAATTTTAAAAAATAACACTACCATATTCCAGGTTACATAGTTTTACATATCAGAATATACAACGCAGTATTCAACAACTATACATAGAAACGTATTTTTTATATAAGACTTAGCGGTATGTATATAATCTTAACACACGCAGAAGATAGACAATAAGATGATTAGTTAACCGATGGGTAGACAAAGTTGTATTACCTAGCTCCATATTTATGTTAACATAATATACTGTAACATTCTACCCGTGATACTAATAGAAATAATAACGAAAACCTGCTACTTTTGAGTAGTGAAAATAAGCAACTGCAATGTCCCCCCTGGTTGTGCTCCTTTAATGAGTAATTAAATATTAGTATCACTACTCATAATACTCATCGCTCGGTGAAAACAAGCAGTACTTGTATTCAGGACTCAATTACCGTGAGGTGCGACTAATTCTGTGTCTCGATTCGGGATCCCACCTCTACCGCCTCAAGAGCAGTGTCCTGGAGCGTGAGACATTGGGTCGGGGGATACAACTAGGGAGGATGACCAGTACCTCGCCCAGGCTGCCTCACCTGCTATGATGAACAGGGGCCTTGGAGGGGGATGGGAAGATTGAAAGGGATAGACAAGGAAGAGGGAAGGAAGCGACCGTGGCCTTAAGTTAGGTACCATCCCAGCATTCGCCTGGAGGAGAAGGGGGAAACCACGGAAAACCACTTCCAGGATGGCTGAGGTGGGAATCGAACCCACCTCTACTCAGTTGACCTCCCGAGACTGAGTGGACCCAGTTCCAGCCATCGTACCACTTTTCAAATTTCGTGGCAGAGCCGGGAATCGAACCCGGGCCTCCGGGGATGGCAGCTAATCACACTAACCACTACACCACAGAGGTACTGGTAGATATCCGCTGTATTTTAAACATTTTATTTGCTACTGTCGATTTTGCTAATGTATTTTTATTACTGTTATCATTACCTTCTTCTTTTCTACCGCTTTCCACAACTGTGGGCTTGTGAGTGGGAACTGCGCCACACATGTGGACTTGGCCCTGTTTAACGGCCGGATGCCCTTCCTGACGCCAATTCTGTATGGAGGGATGTAATTACTATTGCTTGTTTCTGTGGTGATTTGTAGTGTGGTATGTTGTCGAATATGAAGAGGAGAGTGTTGGGACGAACACAAGCACCCAGTCCCAAGCCCGAGCTCTTAAAATACCCGACCTGGCCGGGGATCGAACGCGGGACACTCTGAAACGAAGGGCAGTACGCTGACCATTCAGCCACGGAGTCGGACTATTATTGTTATCATTATAATGTATGGGAAAACTCAACTTGATGCTAGGCGGCACTTATAACCACGTCCTTTAAGAGATGAATAACCATAACAGTTTTAATTCGATAATATATCAATCATAATATCTCATACGGTGAAAATGAATGAGACTTACAGTAAATGATCGAGCGTAACCTTTCCTGCACCTTTGGTTATGAACAGGTTTTAGATAAAACATATATTTTCGGCGATATTTGGAAATTTGTGAAAAATAATATAATCATGAAAATCTCTGTTGTTTTTCCTTGCACACACGAAACGTAAAAGATCGGAAATTATATTATAAACAACTTTCGTTATGTACAGGTTTTCGATACGGCGAATATTAACGGAGGAATCTGTCATTTACTGCCTTGTCCTCCATAAAATTATTAACCCATTTTGTTATTACTGTTCTCTTCATAATCCATGAACAACTCTACTCGTTGCTGGGAGCTTCTTACAACGGCCTGTTTCCAGAGTTGAAAACAAGTTATTGTCCAATTACATTTAAAAACCCTTTCCGCATTAGTTTCTGCATCCATAAGCCTGGCGTAATATTCTTCAAAACTCACACCACAGAAATACGTAAATTCACACAGATTTCGAAACTAATAATACTAAACAATCTTCCGTGTTTAATAAAAACATACTTTCGGTTGTATTAAGGTTAAAAAAGGTAGCGTGTACTTCACTGAAACTGCATAAAGAGTGATCTTACCCTGTGCGGAATACATACTTTTAAATCAGCTGACGGAACATTTGGCTAAAACATGGCGGAGCCAATCAGAATGAAGCACTCGTTGGTCACACTGTACATATAGAGTCACTGTAGTTTATTATATATACTGATAGAGCGCGCCACAAGTTTCTGACTGTCGTAGCAGAAGGACGTAAGTGTCTCCCGCTCCACTTCTCTCTCCTTTCACCGAGACCTGAGAACTTCGAGTGGATACACTAGGCCTACCTGTCCCAGCCGGTTACCGCTTTTCGGTACCTAGGGTTAGATAGGGAATCTGTGGCCCAGGGACCCGCTTAATAACAGATCATCCCGCGTCTACTAGCTCGCATTAGAATGTCCCTACACGAACACACACGGGACCAGGCTTGCTTTTCCAGAATGATTTTTAAGAATTCTGTGATAGCTGGACAGGAAGCATGACATACTTTATAAATATATACATAAATTACATTGTAACAACTTAATTTCGCACAGCATCATGCAGATGTAGATTCATCTTCATGAGTAGCCATCTTGATTCTTTACAGCAGCGTCCACGATAAGAGCTAAGTCCCAGATAAGAGCGTTAACAGCCTCTCCAACTTCGGCATAGCTATACTCGAGAATATTTTCCCAGATTGCACATAAACGAATGTCGTAGTACGCGGTTTGAACCGAACTTCCAGATAAATGTCCAAACTGCCAAATAAATTTATACCGCACTTTTATCTGGCTGTCGTAGTACAGGCCCTATTAGTAAAGAGCAATTTATCGGCAAGCCTGGAACCTACAGACAACCGGCAACGATCTTCAAGAACTGACGGAGAGTGGGGAGCTGTCGTTATCACGGCACTCTGACCACTCTACGGCCGTCAATTCATCAGCGGAGGGCAAAGCGCAGTTATCACAGCGCCTCCCCCCGCCTATTACTCCCATCGGCAATATATTATTCTTTAGTAATAATGTATTGAATATGTCAGTAGGGTTCAACATAACAAGCGCGCAGAGCGTCTCGCTACCGGCCCTCGCCCAGGTCATTGACCCGGCCGGGCGGGAGCTGGGGGTGACTCACGCCTAGCGTGCTCCGTGAACGGGGAACAACAAGTGTTAGAGGAGCTGGGAGCAGACTGCACACATGACTCACAGCAAGTAAACCTAACGACTGGAGTTTACCTGTCGGGGTGCGCTATGCGCAACTATGCGTGCACCACCACCACTAATACTACCACCACCACGACATCTCCAATCACCACCCCGTCAGTACAGGCCAGCTCGCACATACCAGTGCAGCCGCTCCCCACTCGGTCGGCCAGCCACAAGGCTGAGCCCCGAACTAAGAGCAGGCGAAGTCTGGAAGCCGAGCTGAAGTGCGTGACGTTGTGTGAGGGCGACCGGGAACCGGGGCTAGGCCCCGAAGTGCCGGAACCCGTACACGGGAAGGAACAGTCGTATGGCTCCGCTGAGCCAGCGACTGTGGAGCAACACGAACATAAACTGGAGGCTACCTCTCCCACCAACACGAACTGAACCCTCAAATCCGACCCTGTGGTCAGCATGCCGGACGCCGGGAAAGCGGGACCCAGCTCCGCCAATCCGAGCGCAGAGGCAACAGCGCACAAAAGGAAAGAGAGGAAGAGACGGACTCGGCGGATGGCGCTAAATAAAGTCCAACTCCCACCCGAGCAGACGAGAAAATCGGACGAGGCTCCACTGGTGATTGAACTTTCAGGTACATCCCGGGAGACCGAAGCTGAAAGCTCCGAGGGAGAGGGACTCAGTGAACACGGGGTGACCGAACCAGAGGTCCCAGCCACCCAGCCGGGAAACCAGGGTGACGGCTTCAGGGAGGCAAAAGGGAGGAAGGGGAAAGGCAAAGTAGCCCAGCCCCTGAGTCGCAAGGCCCAGAAAGGCGGGAAACGCAAGCCAAGTATCCGAGTCGATAGTAGCACCGAAACATCTATCGGCTCAACCCAGCCCCAGTACACCACACACAAGAGGCAGACTCGCCAGAGCCCACCTCAACCACCACAACATACAAAACCAACCACCGTTAAGGGGTCAACCCCCTACCCCTTACGGTACACACCACCAACACTAAGACACTTGAAATGGAGCTCCTCACAAAGCTACCGCATGACCAGAGGAAATACTACTTCTCCAGGCCGAGATTTGATGCACACGAAGCGATCCGGCTACACATGCAAAGCTTTGAGAGCTACGAAATTGCTATCGGAGTGCTAAAAGGGCTAAATATTAATTTTGTAAAAGTATTGCCCAACAGCACTATGAAGCTGTTCGTAGTGAGGACCCCCTTTAACGGAAGTAATGCGGACGAAATCCAGCTTGCATTGAAAGCATAGGATATCCCCGCATTCTCCGTGGTGCGGATGCGAGCAGGGAATAGGCCAACCAAGGCAACCTATGCCTATTTGCCGTGGTGGACACCCCAGAAGCGGACAATCTGCGGAAAATGCGGATGCTCGCGAAAATGCTGGTGTCGGTCGAGCCGTACCGCCCCCCAACCACTGGCCCCCAATGTGGAGTGTGTCACAGGCATGGCCATCCAGGGGCGGTGTGCCGACTGGAGCCCAGATGCCGCAGGTGCGCCGCCTCCCACTTGTCCCGTGACTGCCCCAAGGCAGCGACCCCGCACACTCTAAGTGCGCCAACTGCGGGGGGAAATACGCGGCTAATTTTAAGCAATGTCCCAGCCGCAGGGACTTCGAAGCCGCCTATCAAGGCAAAGGGCCAAAGGGTGACAAGCGTGACAACCCTAAAGCCCAAGCAGACCCTTCAGGCATAAGCGCTTCACTCAAAAGGAATCCAGGCCCGTCAGGCAAAAAGGACCCATCAGGTCCAGCTGGCCCTTCAGGCACAAAGGACCAAAAGCAAGGCCTTCCAGGCAAGCAGCGCCAATCAGGCGGAGGCATTCTAAATTTTAATTCACCATACGGATGGTGAACGCAATCCCGGGCCCTCAGCCAAACCAGCCCCTACCACCATCCAAGCCAAGACCTCCGGCAACAACAACAAGAAGACCCAACCCCATGCAAGGAACCAAAGGCAGGTCAAGACCACGCGAGCTCCCCCCGAGCTGCCACTGGGCCGGCCCCAGGCCAGTTCCACCCCCCACAGGACACCTGCCGACAGCAAACTGGCACCCGCAACCCCCCAACGCCCGCTCCCACCTTTACACCAGCCACTATCTTCCCACCACCTACACCTAAAACACTAACACAGGTGCAACAGCGAGAAGGGAACATGGCAGGAAGGGTGTTTCAGGAAAAGATAGACGAAATTCTGAAAAACGTCTTTCCGAACTTGAACTTAAGCGCGATCATAACCTCTGGAGTTATGATAGCCAGAATGCTGGCCGCGACCCTATCACTCCCATGGCTAGGGGACTTGGCAAACGCGATCTCCGAACTCCTGACCCTAGATGGCTGAACAAACCAACGAAGACGATAATAATAATAATAATAATAATAATAATAATAATAATAATAATAATAATAATAATAATAATAATAATAATAATAATAATAACACGCAGGAGCTTCGAGTTCTAATATGGAACTGCCAGGGCGTCAGGTCTAGAAAATACGAACTGGAAGCCTTCCTAGCCGCGAACACTATACACGTAGCTCTCTTAACAGGAACCTTCCTCCCACCGGGGAAGAAGTTCACCATAAGAGGCTATAAATTACACAGAAGCGACAAGGCTAACAGAGTCGGAGGGGTGGCAGTTCTGGTAAGGAAGGACATTAAACATATGGAACTAGACTTACCAGAACTGGTCGAGTTGGAGGCATGCGGAATTGCCATGCCAGTGCGAGGAACACTCGTCAATGTCATATCGGCATACGCCAGACCTAAAAGCCTTAACACACAAGACATTGAATCGATACTAAGGCTAAATCGAAACACGATACTAGGAGGAGACCTAAACTCGAAACACGCCAGCTGGGGATGGCTGAAACCTAACGCAGACGGCACAAGGCTGTACAACCACATGCTCTCCCAGGACTATGTGGTAACATCCCCCAGTGAGCCCACGTTCCTAGCGCCAAACGAACAGGTCGATGATATACTAGACATAGCCCTACTACGACATATTCCTCAAAGACACAGCCTAAAAGTCATAAACGACCTAGGGTCGAGGCATCAACCAGTGATACTTACACTGGAAGCGAATCCAGAGATATTTGAGAATAACCCCAAGCGCCGACTCAACTATAAAGCAGCCAAATGGGGTAAATTCGAAAGAAAACTCGATTCACTCCTACAGGGGACCGAAGACATACAAATAGTAAACCCAGCCCAAACGGATGAATCCCTAAAAACACTCATAAATGCGATCCAGGCAGCCACAACTGCGAGCATCCCAGTACATAAACCTAAACAAAACACTAACATCGAAATACCGGCCCATATCAAAGATTTAATACGCACGCGCAACCAACACAAGCGCAACTGGGCCCGATACCACCGCAATGAAGACCGGATACATAAAAATGAACTCAGAACTGAAATCGAAACCGAACTAATGGAATACAGGTCGCGGATCTGGAATAACAAACTGAGTACGTTTGACACAAATACCAGACCGGTGTGGAACTTAGCGAGATATTTCACGCGAGAACCACACGTGATCCCAACAATTAAGGGAACTAACGGACCAGTATACGAAAACCAAGATAAAGCCGAGGTGATAGCCGACTCACTGGAAGAGGCCTTTACGCCCAATGACGAACCGTCAGACCCCGCCTTCATTAGGCAAACAGAGGAAAAGGTAGCGGAATTCCTAGCAAACGCACCTAAGCCCGAGGTTAAGAGGACTAATATCCACGAAATTAAGTGGATAATATATCACCTTAACCCGAAGAAGGCACCCGGCCCAGATGAGATTCAGAACATAATAGTCAAAAAGCTAACTCCGAAAGCCCTCCTACTATTCACTAAAATATACAATGCAATGTTCCAATTTCAGTATTACCCGGAACAGTGGAAAAAGGCGAGAATCCTTGTATTTGGCAAACTATGCAAGGACAAATCTAACCCTAATAATTACAGGCCCATCAGTCTCCCGGACGCCCTCAGCAAAGTATTCGAGAAAATACTGCTGAAAAGGCTAATATTAAGGAAAGAGGAATCATTCGAAATGAACAATTTGGTTTTAGGAACGGCCACTCCGCCCCGAAACTGCTTACCCGGGTCTTAGAACAAGCGACAATCGGACTAAACAAGCGGAGGGACACAGGCACGGTATTCCTTGATATCCAGAAGGCATTCGATAAAGTCTGGCACGAAGGCCTATTAGCGAAATTAATAGACCTTGAATTCCACCCAGGGTACATAAGATTAATTAAATCACACCTGGAAGGCCGAGAGTTCCAAGTAGATGTTCACAACACACTGTCAAGCACGCGACCGATCAGGGCGGACGTAGCCCAAGGGTCACTAATATTGCCAATCCTGTTCATCCTATTTACGAATGACATGCCGACAGTGGAACTCACTACCACGCACCTCTACGAGGATGACACTGCTATCACACTACAACACCCTCAGCTAGCATGCACCCGAAAGAGACTACAAGTAGCACTGCGAATCCTCGAGCCCTGGCTAACCAAATGGCGTATCCAGGTCAACGTTGAAAAATACCAAGCTGTGATGTTCACTAGGAAGAACAGACGCACACATAGGCCAGCCAATATAAAACCGCTCGAACTATTTAATCAAGATATAGCATGGCACGACAAGGTCAAATATCTAGGAGTACTCCTGAATAGAAAACTAAACATGCTATATCACATTAAAGACATCCAGCGGAAAACACACGCACGACTGTCACAGCTCTATCCTATACTGAATAAAGATCCAGCATTAACAAAAGAGTAGCAATCAACATGTACAAGGCCCTAATTAGGCCAATAATAACATACGCAGCCCCCGCCTGGGGCTACACTGCTATGACGAACCTGGATAAGCTGGAACTAATACAAAACAAATGCATTCGAGCAGCGGCTAGACTCCCGTATGACACACCAATACGCCACCTACGCGTAATTGCGAAAGTCAGCTCGATAAAGCAACACATACGAAAACAAACACTCCGAATGTACACGAAGTCATGCGGTAGTAAGGTCAACCCACTAGTCAGTGGAATAGGACGCTATGACGTCGACCTATACACCAAATACCCCACACCGAAACACATTCTGTTCAGCCACAGGGTTAGGAGGCCGGGGGCCCAAAACCGCCGCCTCTTAAGCTGACACCAACTCACTACACCGCACCACTTAACATTACGCACACACACCACAATACCTGTATATATGTACATGTCTGTTTACTACCCATCTTGTCCTAGATTATGATATGCTATATTATTATTATGATATGCTATGTTGCAGATATAACCACCACAGGGAATCAAGCGAGGGAGGATTGAGAGAAGAAACACAACATGACGAAGGCAACACAGCCATAATAAGAGACGATACAATCCAACCCCGCCCCCCGCCAGTGACAAAGGAGTGAACGGAAAACCCACCCCTGCTAATATCATTTAACTATTTAATTTACTTGTTTTTCAGGACACGAGAGCGGAATAGCGGCCCGCACTCTACAGAAGAAAAGTATTAATGTATATATGATAGGATGTGTGTATATAATTGAAGAGACAAGTGTGTGCCACCAACACCGCAAAGAAGGGACGTCATCAGGCGAGAAAAAAAGATGCCCCGTACAATAAGTAAGGCTTGGCACTACTCCCCTTCTCCTTAAAATGAGACTTGGCACCGGGGACTGCTGGCTGCTGGACCAAGGGACTAACCTGTGGCCCAAAGCCCAGACGCCAGCGGACCCGAGACGCACCAGGCAGTGACAAGAAGGACTGATTCCCCATAATAATTGACAAAAGCTAGGTAAATGGTTATGATTGCATGACACATACTCCTAAGTAACACAACGTCTGGACTTTTCCAGCCCACATCCTTGCATGTGCTATCAAAAGATGTCAGGTTTTATATGTAGGCTCTTTCTCTCTTCTGCCTATGTGGTTTTCCCTGACCCCTCAATACCATACCTTAACACTATCCTACCGATACAAACTCGTCTGGTAACGTGTTTAACATGGAAACAGGCAGATACTCCTTGTATAATTTCCCACTCTTCCCAGCTATCTCTTTTCTACCTAGAAACTAATAGCATGTCGGAGGCAATGTACAGTAGATTGAGTCGATTGCCACGACGGGGGAGAGGGCTATGGGGGCCCCCCGTAATAAAAGCACAAGTTATACCACTCACTTCCCAGAGTTATCTAAACCGAAAACTTCAGCCAAGCAGTGGTTACTAATATAAGATATTACTTTGCCAGCAGAACGAGTTAATCTTTCAACGGAAGCAGACCCAGTGCCGCTCCGCGGTAAAGCTGAATATTATTATTATTATAATTATAATAATAATTATTATTGTTGTTGTTATGATTATTATTATTATTGTTAAAATAAATCTAATAAAATATTATAAGGTGCCAGTTAAATTGATATAAAATAAATAAGGAGAAAATAATTGTAAAAATTCTTTTTTTCTTATATCTAAACAATTTATTTAAAAAATCAAAACAAAAAGTAATTAACTCAAGACATTCTTTCAACGTTTTCTTCATTTATTATGAAACATTTTCAGTTACTATTCCATGTTTAATATCATAGGTTAAATTCTTTTCACCCCACATCTATATATATAAAATAAGAGTTTTGTCTGTACATTGCTCAGAATTTTAAAAGAATGGTATTTCTGTATCAGTCGTGCCCACAGTAACAAGGAAATTCACTTTTTAAATTTCCGTAATTTCTGTCTGTCTGTCTGTCTGTCTGTCTGTCTGTCTGTCTGTCTGTCTGTCTGTCTGTCTGTCTGTCTGTCTGTCTGTCTGTCTGTCTGTCTGTACACGCATTACGAGAAAACGGCTAAAGAGAATTTAATGAAAATCAGTGTACAAAGTCGGGTAATAAGCCGCTGCAATCTAGGCCATAAATAATTTTTTTCACGCTGACTGAAATGGTAGTTTAGGGGAAGGTTTAACATTTAAATCTCAAATATTTATGTTATTAGTGGTCATACCTTAATGAAAATCGGTATACAAAGTCGGTGAATAAATCGCTATAATCTAGGCCATAAATAATTTTACTCACGCTGAGTAAAATGGTAGTTTAGGGGAAGGCCTAAAATTTAATTCTCAAATATTTGTTATTAATGGTCTTATCTTAACAAAAATCGGTAAGGGAAATCGAGGAATAAGTCGCTACAATCTAGGTCATAAATAATTGTATTCACGCTGACAAAAAAGGTAGTTTAACGGAAGGCCTACAATGGAATTCTCAAATATTTATGTTATTAGCGGTCCTATCTTAATGAAAATCAGTATGCAAAGTCGGGGAATAAGTCGCTATAATCTAGGCCATAAATAATTTTATTCACGCTGAATGAAATGGTAGTTTAGGGGTTGCCTAAAATTTAATTCCCAAATAATTATGCTATTAGTGATCGTATCGATAAATACTACATAACTCAAGTTATATAGTATTATATTTCTGATCATTTAAAGTTATATAGTATTATATTTCCGATCATTTATGTCTTATACATTGTTATCCTATTAGCTATGATCAGAGATATTCATGAATTTGGATGTTTGTTATTAAGTCCTTATCAGCGCCGAGTCATGAGAAAATAGGTAGACAGGATTTAATGAAATTCGGTATACAAAGTCGGAGAATAAGGAACTACAGTCGACGCTATAATTCATTTTATAAGACGCCCTAAGATCACCGAGTCGAAAGAAAACTTAATGTGAAGGCCTACTATATAGAAAGCTCATAAAATTGATTAACAATAACATTACATTGACCATTGTTTTTTGTGATGTGCTTTATCTTTTGTTGCCACTCATCTCCGATATATAGGATTACTGCTGCGTACCGAGCATTCTTTTTTAAATTTGCCTTACGTCGCACCGACACCAGCTATGAGTGTGAAGGAAGCGGCCTTAGCTTTAATTAAGGTACAGCCCCAACATTTGCCTGGAGTGAAAATGGGAATCCATGGAATAACATCTTCAAGGCTGCCAACAGGGGAGTTCGAATCCACTATCTCCTGGATGTAAGCTCACAGCTGCGCGCCCTTAACCACACGACCAACTCGCCCAGTCGTACGAGTGTAACAGTCTACCTAAATATTGGCAGGAAGTGGCTGGGGAGTTAGGTAACTTTCTTCTTTAGCATGCCATTCCTCTGTTTCATAAATTTTCCGATACTACTGGTATGTAACACACTGGTTCATCATAGCATTCGAGCTATTCAATCCCTACTCTGAGGCACTGATTGGAATGAGACGTGTGCATATTTAACGAAATAATGGCAGAGAAGTGTTCACGACTGTCTGCGCCCTGGTCATTCCAGCACTGGAACTTGGGACTGTTACATCGGCACCGTAGTACTTTTCGTTAAATGTGAGAAAATGTGCAGTTTTTCATTTGATCGAGTATTTTATATGATAACATTGCTTTTAATCGCTACATTCCTACTGACGTTTTTGTAATTACCTATCTTGACTTTAGTAATGAAAACCACAAAGTCAATCTTTCTGAGAATCCCGTAGCGAAGCACGGGTACATCAGCTAGTAATTATATAAGCAAGAGTGTTATCAGGAATATTAGCATTAAATGTCGCACAGATTTTCATAGTAGTTTTCTGAGCCGTTATCACATTTCTTCGCGTAATCATATTGATAACATAAATGGGGTAATAATTAATGAACTCCCGAGGATTGAGAAGGAACACAGTTTAAAGCAGTTACGCGCTTGAATTCTAAAAATTCATTATAGGCTTTGAGATACGTATTAGGAGGACTTATATTCCACATTTCTTCTGGAAATATTTTGTTTAATCAATTTTTCACGTAAATATTTTGAAGTTGAACATGGTCAAACTTAGAAGAATCTTCATCTTGATTACCTTTTCAGTTAGTTTAAAACACATCAAAAATAAAATATGGCGTATCAAACTGCATTGAATTGTAGTAGTTTGTAAAATCTATTTCGAAGTTCCTTTTCATACTAAGGTTAGAAATTTCTTGAGTTTGAAGGTCATAGAATGAAATATGTATTCTTAGTTCATTTAAGATTTTTGCCTTTTTTCTTGGTCATAAGCTATTTTTATTTAACGATTGGGATTCTTATTCCCATGGACTTTACAGTAACTTTTCTTCTTCTGCTGCATATTAGTGATCCATCTATATAAAGCATCCTTCGCATTTTGGCTCCTAGTAAAAGTAACTGTTAAATCGCCTTCCCACATTACTTCTTTATAATCTTTAAAAATCCACCTATGCGTCTTAATGTATACAAGACCTCGTTTGATTCTTTCTGCAGTTTATTATTATTAATAAAATTACCTTCATACATTATATTATCATTATGAGTGGAATTTAGGCGATAAAGGACTGTTGAAGAAATATTTGGACGATCAATTAGACAGATAGTATATCCTTTCTTTTTATTGTTACTGTTTGTCATAATTGAATGGGAAAATTATCAATTAGTTTCACATTTGATTTTCTTTCATAATTATTATAATCAGTTCCATTACCATGAGTTGCATCGAAAGAAATATACAATTAGGCATTGTTATAAATCCAACCATCTTCAACTTTAATCTCTATTTCTACATCCTTGTTAGGTAAACTTAAATTATTTTTTGTTTTTCATTGATAGGAAATGATTGTCCCTGGCAACTTTCTACTGTATCCATTTATTACAAAGAAAATAGTAATAAAAATTTCAATTGTTTTTGCTCATAATTGATATGTCCTAAAATGGGACTATTGAATTCCTGATATGTTTCTCAATATTTTTATTTCATTTCCAAAATCACTGTTATATTTGTACCATTAAAATTTATTAATTCATCATGTTCATTGGTTATAGTTATTTTTAAGTTTTAAATTGTATCGAAAACTGAACAAAATACTGGGTATTTTGGTTCATAAGTTATTGGTGTACCAAATGTTATATCACGCTTAAAAGAAGCAATAATATTTGTTTCATGGTGAAAATGTTCAGAATCATTTATAAACATACCTTCAGCAAAGTTAAAATGGATTTTCATCATTTTGAAGGGAATTATTTTTGGTAAGTTGAGAGCAAGTGTTTTGGTTTTTGGTTCTAGAATTTGGTCATTAAAATCCAAAACTGAACCATAATGTTATAACATCCAGATCTTTTTGAATAAAATCCATAATATTTTGTTCGCAGCTGCTGTCATAAAATATAACCATATCATCTGCAAACAGGAATATCTTACCAGCAAACTCAAGATAACCGATATCATTAATGTTAGAAACAGTAACGATATGGGAGGTCATCAATATTGTCCAAAAAGGAATTAAGATCACGGTTGAAGAAAACAAAGTAGATGAGGCAATAAAGCGAATAGAAGATACAGTACTGATGATAGGACATAAGATGCGGGTTCAGGGGATAAGAATACAAACAAGTAGTGGGTGGTACGATGAAGAATGCAGATGAAAACATGCCGAATTAATGAAAACAATAGACACATTCATAACAATATGTGGGTATGAATCCAGAACTGCATTTTTTACCAAAAGGAAAGAGTACAAGGAATCATTGCTAATAACTAAAGACTTATGGCAGAAGAAACAAACTGAGAACTTAAATAGAAATGCTAAGAATAACGGTGTTAAGAAAGTATGGTAGGCCTATACAATCAATCAAATTTGTAGAGATAGAAAAATATAAAACGTAAATATAAGTCATAGAGAATGGATAGAATACTTTAGTAAATTGTTAAGTGGTGAGGATCGTTGGAAACAGGATGTAGAGAAGATGGGAGTCTCAAGGGAATATTGGAGTGCACCCTGCCTAATTTAGATAAGGAAATTTCAGCGTACGAAGTAAAGGTATTATTAGTGAAAGGGCGAAAGGAGAAATCAGGAGCAATTTCAGGTATAAACAATGAATTCTGGAAGGAAGCAGGCGAAAACAGCTTTATCCTAGCAAGTATAGTCGAAATATTTAACAAGATTTTTGATGAAGCAAGATTCCCTAAATCATGGCAAGAAGAAATCATCTGTCCTGTATATAAGAAATGTGGAGAAAAATCTAACACAAGTAGGATTTAGAAAGGGAATGAGGACAAGTGAAAATATAATGGTAGTAAACATAATAATAGAAAAATATATTAAAAAGAAAGAGACAAGTTGTACATTACTGTAATCGGTGAGTAGAAGGGCTGACGTCTACAAGTTGGGGCAGATCGGAGTATCAGTGAAAATTATAAGAGCAATTTATACCAACTATTCGGAATTCAAATGTACTATCAAGTTAAAGATGGCATAGTAGTGGGGGAGATAATTTCAAAATTAGATCTGAAACAAGGGTGTAAACTCTCTCCTATATTATTCTTATTTATTAATGATATTATCTAGCAGAAAGGATTTGAGAAAGGAGCTTTCCCCATGTCTTGAGTATCAAGATATTCCAGGGCTAATCTTTGCGGACGATATCGTTTTATTCGCATTAACACCCACCAAGACGCAAAATAGTATTAATGAGATAGAAAACTACTGTAAAGAGTGGAATTCAAAGGCTAATCCACAGAAAACCAGGGTAATGGTCTGTAAAAGGGGTGTCAAGCTTTATAAGTGTGAATAGTGGTGGGGTAGGTAAGACAAAATTAGAGAGATGGTCAACAAAACGAATACTTAGGGACGATTATAAGCAGCAATGATAGATGGTCAGATCAAATAAAAAGAGCCTAGTATAAAATTATTCGATAAAACATCCCTGACATAGAATACAAAGTCCAGGAAAACGTATTTCATTCAGTAGTCAGGGTTAAGCTATTGTATGGAGAAGAAATTTGTGTAATAGATCATGGAATTGTAGCCCTAGAGGTAATCGTCAGTGAGTATTCTTAAATAATTAAGGGATTGCCATACTGTACTGGAAATCGTGGAGTAAGGTTGATGTGTGAAGGGTGAACTACTTTCACAGTTTTTGGAGACACCGAGATGCCGCAATTTTGTCCCTCAGGATTTCTTTTACGTGCCAGTAATTCTACCGACACGGGGCTGATATACCAGCGTACTGAGCCATGATCGAATCTGCCAACTTGGGCTCAGAAAGCGAGCGGTTTCAGGGCTGACATTGCGAAACGAATAGTTAAGTATTGGTTGAGATTAGAAACATGAGGAGGTGGTGGAATTTTAGGCGTAGCTTATCATCACCAGTTGAAACATCTAAACGTAGGCTACTGGGTGGATGGGGTGAAGAATCTTCTAGAATACACAGCAATGGGATCTTACTGCATCAAGGGATGGGAGGAGATTGTATAAGAAAGTCGTTCAAAGAGTTCGATATAGAGAGGGAAATAACAAGGACAGGATGCAACAGTAAGAGGACACTTATAGAATTTTTCAAAATAAGTGAAAATATGACTATAAGGGCGCAAATGTTAACAAAGAGGGAAATGAGAGGAATAATTTGGGGTTGATGGGAGTTTACAAAAATAGTGCTTTAAGAGAAAGCATGAATTTTATCTAATTCATATATGGAAGTGGCACATCTGATTAAGGACTGAAAGAAATGTGAAATATTAGAGAGAAATATATACATGGGAAAGTGTTGGATAAAATTCTAAATGAACAGGAACTTTACACACATGCTAAGCTGTTAAACAGAGAATGGAAAAGACCTGGAGAAACAGCAAAATTATTTAATATCATTACAGGTATTTGGGAAAAGAAAACAGAGAAAATGACATGTAGTTAAGGAAGAGTATCTTGGGCTGTATAACTTATTTTAAAGCCAGGAAATACCTTATAAGGATAAGGTTGTATACTTTAAAAAATATACCTAAGTAACTATTAAAGAATAAGTTTGTGGTAGTAAATTATAATTGAATGAGGTATCAATGTCAGTGTTTTAGTTGGAAGAAGTGTGTTGCATTTCGAAATCGAACTAAAGCAGTGGCATATGACAGCGATGGATGCGATAATCGGACGGTCTCTCCCCCATGTGGGTGTTCATCCGTGACTGGGGGAGGGGGATATCTGTTCCTTATTTTCATCGGTAATATGTACTTAAATATGTTTGATTTCTGGTTGCATGTGGGTGCAATGTTGCGACGGGAGGATTTTCTTCCCCCCGGTTGGTGGTTATTCGTGACTGGTGGGGGTACACTTCACGGTTTTGTTAGTTCGCTCATATATGGTAAAAATAAGCTTCGTATGATAGCGATGGGTGCAATGATCGGATGGTTTCTTCCCCATGTTGGTGGTTAACCGTGACTGGGGGAGGGGGATGTCTCTTCTTTGTTTTCATCGGTCATGTGCAGTTAAATATCTTTGATTTCCCGTAATTAATAATTCTGTTTCCATGTGAGTGCAATGGTTGCGGCGGCCATATGTTCTCCCCTCCACGGTTGGTGGTTATCCGTGACAGTGGTTCGCTCATCATAGGGATGTATAATACGTAAGAGGTATGCAACATATACTAATATTATCTGACTTGTAACGAATTGGAATATCTTTGGACTTTTTGTTTATTGTTTTTGTTTGTTTTTTGTTTGTTTGTTTGTTTGTTTGTTAGTATCTTTGTTTGTTTGTAGTACGTTCAAATAAACTGCATGCAATTTTTTAGATTACAATAAACGAATACGCTCTCCCCAGTTGGTGGTCATCCGTGACTGGGAGAGAAGTGTATTAATTAATTCATTAATAATAATTATCATATCACAAAGAACGTACGAATGCAAAGCAACATACAACCCTCTCAAAAGAAAATGTTAAATGTAACTGGCCAGCAATCGAACCAAGGGTAAGACTGTAAAGTTGTGGAAGGAGGGAGTAACTTTCGCCTACAGGGTTTACTACTACTACTAAAACGCTTTCATTCCTCTCCCTGAAGGGTAGGTGGGCCTGTTAGATGGTGACACCGTCCCTCAGGCCTTAAAATTTGTTGCGGTGAAGGGGATGCTTGCAGAAGGTAAGGGCGTTGGTGGTTGTGGTCTATACTAGGAACTGTCCCGGAATTCTCTTTAGTGTAGAAGAATGGAAAATCACGGGAAGCCATACTCCAAACAGCTGACGGTCTGGACCAGCCCCTCACCGTCTCCCGAATACACAGGCTCAGAGACACGGTAGAGCAGTGGTCACCCTTTCTCTGCTCGGTTGTTCGGTCGGGGTGCAGAGCTGTCGGACCACGGACAAGCTGTGGCCAATTGTAGATCGAAGCCCACCCTGCAACCGCCAATCTAGAGGATTTTCTGACAAAAGCACGGTTTCAGACCAGCAGTGGAACCTGTTGACAACTTATGGAACATCAGAGATTTTAGAAGGTTACAAAATGAAATTCTCACGCTGTAGATAACTTCTGTGATATTATTCTGCCCAAGGAATGACAACGATGCAATATTTATTAATAAAACCTGGCGGCTAGAAGAAATGATACATAATAACAGTTTTCTACTAGGGCTAGGAGATCTAGGAGTTGAGAGATGGGGAGAGAGGAAAGAATGGGTATGGAGAAGGGTTATAAGGAGAGTGGCCGATATAGAAACACAGAGTTCAATAATGGAATGTAGAGAAAGAGCCTCACTATCAGTATTAAACAAATTGGTAGAAACTATGAACCCGAAAACCGAAGTTGAAGACAGGAAGGGCAAAAGAGGTTTATACTGGTGGATTATGGGAATTCCAAGAAATAGAGGTTGGATAGGTCGAGAAAATGCGGGTAGATGTATTCTATGTGGAGACAGATGGTCGGACCTACATACACTGACTGACAGAGCAAATGCAACACCAAGAAGGAGTGGTCAGAACTTTATGCCAATTGCAGGGTAGACTGACGTCACTGAGGTATGCTCATGATGTGAAATGCGCCGCTGTGCTGCGCACGTAGCGAACGATAAATGGGACACGGCGTTGGCGAATGGCCCACTTCGTACCGTGATTTCTCAGCCGACAGTCATTGTAGAACGTGTTGTCGTGTGCCACAGGACACGTGTATAGCTAAGAATGCCAGGCCGCCGTCAACGGAGGCATTTCCAGCAAACAGACGACTTTACGAGGGGTATGGTGATCGGGCTGAGAAGGGCAGGTTGGTCGCTTCGTCAAATCGCAGCCGATACCCATAGGGATGTGTCCACGGTGCAGCGCCTGTGGCGAAGATGGTTGGCGCATGGACATGTGGCATGTGCGAGGGGTCCAGGCGCAGCCCGGGTGACGTCAGCACGCGAGGATCGGCGCATCCGCTGCCAAGCGGTGGCAGCCCCGCACGCCACGTCAACCGCCATTCTTCAGCATGTGCAAGACACCCTGGCTGTTCCAATATCGACCAGAACAATTTCCCGTCGATTGGTTGAAGGAGGCCTGCACTCCCGGCGTCCGCTCAGAAGACTACCATTGACTCCACAGCATAGACGTGCACGCCTGGCATGGTGCCGGGCTAGAGCGACTTGGATGAGGGAATGGCGGAACGTCGTGTTCTCCGATGAGTCACGCTTCTGTTCTGTCAGTAATAGTCACCGCAGACGAGTGTGGCGTCGGCGTGGAGAAAGGTCAAATCCGGCAGTAACTGTGGAGCGCCCTACCGCTAGACAACGCGGCATCATGGTTTGGGGCGCTATTGCGTATGATTCCACGTCACCTCTAGTGCGTATTCAAGGCACGTTAAATGCCCACCGCTACGTGTGGCATGTGCTGCGGCCGGTGGCACTCCCGTACCTTCAGGGGCTGCCCAATGCTCTGTTTCAGCAGGATAATGCCCGCCCACACACTGCTCGCATCTCCCAACAGGCTCTACGAGGTGTACAGATGCTTCCGTGGCCAGCGTACTCTCCGGATCTCTCACCAATCGAACACGTGTGGGATCTCATTGGACGCCGTTTGCAAACTCTGCCCCAGCCTCGTACGGACGACCAACTGTGACAAATGGTTGACAGAGAATGGAGAACCATCCCTCAGGACACCATCCGCACTCTTATTGACTCTGTACCTCAACGTGTTTCTGCGTGCATCGCCGCTCGCGGTGGTCCTACATCCTACTGAGTCGATGCCGTGCGCATTGTGTAACCTGCATATCGGTTTGAAATAAACATCAATTATTCTTGCGTGCCGACTCTGTTTTCTCCCCAACTTTCATCCCTTTCGAACCACTCCTCCTTGGTGTTGCATTTGCTCTGTCAGTCAGTGTATATTTATCAAATGTAGTGAGCTAGAGGAGTTGAAAAAGAAAGTGTTGAGTAAGAAATAGATAGAAAAAGTAGAAAAAAGTGAAAGGATTACAGTATGGCTGGCCAGAGAATATTTCCAAATATTTGAATATGGTTAGAATTCGATTTTTAAAGAAATTAAGAGAATAAGGGGTAGAAGAGGTTTATAGAGGAAGGGGAGGAAATAGGTAGACGAAATGTTAGGTTATATATAATTTTGTTACAATAAAAGGAATTCGGAATATAAACAGATAAGATTGTATGATGAAAACAAAATTGTATATATTGGGAGAGGACTGCATTATGTGATAGAACGTAGGTTGCAGCTAATGTAGTGATCAAAAGAAGAAAGGGACGATAATAGTATTAAGTATCGAGTTGGTAATGGCGGGAAAGAGACGGGATGAATTGATAAATGTGTTATATGATAGTAAGCTGAACACAATAGAAGAAAACTCTAAACATTAGTTTAAGATTCTAATAAGTAACGAGTGGTTTTACAAGTGTTTCTTTAAGTCCTAAAACAGATGAAAGATCTGTGAGGAAGAAGGAACTGTTGGCAAGTTGGGTGATGTTAAAAGTGTTTAAAGATTAACTTTAGGGAATACGAGAGGAAAGTAAGCAAGAAGTGTATGTACCACAGGGAATAAGTACTAATTAAGGATTGGTTGTTACAGAATAGAAACGTAAATAAGTGGTAAGAAATGTGAGAATAAGGAAAAGACAGATTTGATTTGTTGGCAATTCGGTGTGTTTAAATATGTAAGTTCAACTATAGGAAAAAAATGTAATTAGGGAGTAGTTTCTAGTTTTTAGTCTAAGAGACGTAAGAAATATGAAAGAAATATGAGGAATAAAGAACTGGTGAAATGTCAACAAGTATGGTTGTAAATAGTGTTTAAATATTAACTATAGGGCTAAGTGTATGATTATAACCAAACAGTGTGTAGAAGTCAACGAATATTATAAGAGAGATGAACAGAGGCAAGGTAGAAGTGAGATGGGATGATTATGGAAGGAAGGAGGGGGGGGGGGATGGGTATAAGAGGCAGACGGGTGGGGTGGAACAGACCCATCCCTAGGTGGAAGATTAAGCATGTCCGCTCACAGAAGAACAAGAGAATCAAGATGTGGCAGTAATATGAAGTAAGAAGACTCGGATTAATAGGCGGAGCAGTGGATAAATGCGTAACGGATCGTATGATGGACTGGTCAGCCGCCTCTGCGATTCGCCACGCAAAAGGGGAGAAAAGCAAGAGCTGTAGGTGGGGGTAACATCTGACCCGGGAGGTGTGGCTGATAGCGGTGCTGGGTGGGATGGTTCTCTCCTTACCAGGGAATACCGCGTCCAGCCAGTTGTCTTTTTTTCTCTATTTGTTTAGTTAGCTGTAGATAGTAGAATATGTGTTAGTACATTAGAATTGAGGTAGGGGATGCCCTAACATGCGGTAGGTGTTCCTCGCATGTCAGAGGCATCTCAATAGTTTTAGGCAAGGTGGTGCAGTACATGGTCCAGAATCCGCCGGTACGGGCACCACTAAATGAGTAGACTAGATAGTAAATAGTTTTAGTGTAGATAGTAACAAGTTTTACAAGATATATAACAGTCTGTTAGTTCATTGTTTTGTTTTGTTTTTGGTTTATGTGTAATTCACGGTCTTTATTGCCTGTAAACCGATGGTATACACTAGGGTGGGCAATAAAGAGTTGTATTGTATTGTAAAACTACGCACATGTGAAACTTTAATACATGTTTTCAGTGCAATAATAACAGTTTTCTATTACATCGCCATATGTCTCACGGCGTTTATGTCATGCAGGTTGCCAGTCCGTATCTCAAGGATAACCGAAGTCTACCGATCCACATTAGGGAGCCGTATTGTCAATGAAAGTTTCGCGGATAGTAAATGCTTTTCGTTTTACTTTTTATAAGTCTTTTGATAATAATTGTTACAATTACGAAGACCAATACCTTTTTGATTCACAAGTAGATTGCTGGTAATATTCAGAGAAAAATGATATAGGATATGCTAAAGCTATCTTCGATTTTCAAGTCTAAACAATAATGTTGTGTGTCTGCACCAGAGAGAGAGAGAGAGAGAGAGAGAGAGGAAAACGCCTATCACCAGAGAAAATGGCCAACATTTCTAGGGTCTCTAATAATCCTGTGTTTATCTCTGTACCTATCGTAAAGAAAGCAACTAGTTTCAGCAATCTCAGCAAAGGTTACTGATGTATGCTGTACTTCTTTGTTAACTCGTATTTCTACTTTTACTGCTAACAGAAAATCTTCAATTAATTTAGGAGTTCATTTCTGATGCTGTAAAGTACGTTCTCTACCGTCACACAAGATTCGTGTACTAGGCTATAGGTGCTTTTGTCAGTTGGGCCCAGCTTGGATCTTTATCAGTCCTCTTAGGAAACCACATTAAGCATACTTGTACACTTTTGCTTAGGACCCGTGCATAAACAATGTCGCAAAACCTTAAACTAATCATTATAATCGCTATTATTATCAACAATAACGATATTAACTGTGGCACTAAAGAAAATAGACATCAGGTGGCTGATAATCCTGTTGTTATGTCCTGGAAACAACACTCAACGCCACCAGTTCCGAAGTCAATTTAACGTAGGGTGCTGCTATATATTGTATATATAGATGGATTGATGAAAATCAACAATTTAGTTCCCCTCTAACTCAGTCATCAAAATGTATGGATAACACTACGAACTTACCAAAGAGGATGATATTATTCTTACTGTTCTTCGGAATATCATCGTGAGTACTAGTGGGCAACGAGCATATAACCAAACTAGATTTAGGGAGTCATATTCTTTATTATATGTATTCTCCTTTTCTTATTTCACTGTTTTGGACAAACACCATTCTTTTAGAGTACCGTATAATGGAAATGTTTTACAATTTTGTCGATAACTGTACATTTGTTGGGTTGCTATATTTAAAAGTGAAAATCCAGGTATTCCTACATCATTTTCATATTTAAAATATGCGAAATAAAAGATAAGAAATACGGAAGTTAACTTACCTGTATTACAGTTTAGTAATATTAAAAATAAAATCCCGAAGTTTCAATCAAAAGACTTCAAAGAACGAATATGTGATATAAAAATAAATAAATAAACACACTCACATTACTGAAAAATCACTGCTCTATTCTCATCACGCTCTATGTGCGTCGGAACATTTCACTCTAATTATGGATTTGTTGATTTCTTTTCGTTTTTATGTATCTTCTGGTAAAACTGTACATTATATTTCGAAAAGATAGGCCTTCAGTGTCACGCATGTCCCAACAGTGATAATGACCAGTTTATTTCTTTCGTCTGTCCATGACTAGTTCTTAACTGAAAAAAGCACGCCCTCGGGGGCATTGAATCCGGGAAGAGTAAAGGTGAATTCTAGTACAGACTACTACATTCTGGTACTACAGACGAAAATGTTAAAACTTCGAATCTTTCCTCATGAACTTTCGTGAAAAATTGCACCAACTTGTCTTCGATTGACAAATTATCGCTGGAACTAGAATTATATTTCGGGTACTTGGATTTTATCACTTTATCTACGAGTTTATTGGCACCATGCGTGTTGCTCTGGCGGTCGAGCGGAGAGCCATACGCGAGGCAGATTCCAGACTCGCAGTCCCTGTTCTGTTATGAGAGTGTAGTTACTCCGATGATAATGGCAGAAAAAACAACAAGTAAATGTTGTTTTGCCGGATTTTCCAATACATATTCAAATATGGGAAAGAAACTACAATTTTATTGTTTTCCAAAACGATCGATAGAAGTGGACAGAAGGAGGCGATGGTTGCAAGCTGTTATCTGAAGGAGGTAAGTACGTATGCAAACTGCATGTATTTGCAATAAGTTCAATTGACCCAATTTAAATTATTTTTGGTGTAAATTTTTCTTGCTTTCATGGATCACTTTGGCAATCTACGACGTACTTAAGAATATGTAGTGCACTTTTAATCGGAAACAGGAGATCTGGATATCCGCTAAGTCCAGTTTCTGTTCCGACAATATTTCCTAGCTTACATCGCTTTCACAGACAACTCAGGCGATTAAAAATAGGAAGAATCAGACGGAATATATTCGCCTACAGTTTGCGCAAGTAACATAACGAAGGATGCATCAGTGGGAACATATGAATCTGATTTTCATTGTTCAGGCTTTTTATTTACTTGTTCATTAAACGAAAACGACATAATATACAATTAATTTATGTCTGGGAAGAGACATATCGAAACATGATCAAATTTGTGGAAAGGAAGACGCTCATGCAGCCATCAACAGTCCAGGTTTCCAAGGCTGCAATTCCATAAGGAAAATCTAACCCCTTGGCCGCTTCAAGCTAGCGTGCCTCGAGGTGGTGCTCTCTCCCCCACCCTGTACGGCTTCTAAGTGAATGATCTTCCTCAACGGAAAGGAGTAGAGATACAGCTGGAAGATGACAACATATCTGTTTATACTTCCAAGACAAGAAAAAGATATGGCGCTCTCGCATTCTATTAACGGATTTTAATTTGGAAGCGGTGCATCCAAAATAAGGTGAAGATAAACCCTACAAAGACGCAAGCTATTTATGGTTTTCACCAAAAGTGACTTACATTTAGTTATCTTCCTAATAGTAACATTCCCCTGACCTGGAACAATCAAATATATCGACTTAATAATGGAGAGTGAATATAGAACAGACCCTGCAGTCGGCGCGTGCGGCTAAACCAAAACCTCTCCTTTATAATATAACTATATATTCTCTAATATTAAGATAAATATTTATTTAGCAGGTATGTGGCCTATTCAGTTTTATATTCCTAAAACTCCACTCAAATAGTTACAAGTTTTCCAAAAAAAAAAAAAAAAAAAAGAACACTACGGAATATGACTAGAGTCCCATTGTTGAAATAAGTAGAAAGATACGACGCGAACTTCGTATTCCGAGTATTAGTTTTAAGATAATGTAGCTATTATGAAGTCTAGGATCCTCCTTGCTCAGTCGAATGACCCGGTTATCTCAATTCATAAACATGCCGTAAGGACCAAGAAGCCAAACACACGATATAAACACCGAGGCACTTGGCTGACTTATGACCTGATTTAGATACAAAGAAAGCACACTTCGGCATTTTGTAAATGTTTACAACAGCCGGTTATTGATAGTCTAGAAATTTAAGTCGTTCAGTATGAAGAGAGATTCGCCTGCATTATATATCAGACAAATTCAGACATTCTTTTAATTGTAGCGATGAGGGGATTTCTCCTCTGGCTTGGGAGTATATAACTTTGAAAATCTCTCTCGCGCCACTGTAAGTAGAGATTTTACGACTCATCTGTTATCCTAGAATACAGGTGAGTAAAAGGGGATTGATTCCGTCCTCGGAATCATGGAGTTAGTAAATAATACACTAGAGATAGCATTAGCTCTGCAGTCGCGTGCAAAGTTGAACGAGCGCGCTGTTTGGCAAAAGCTAGATTGTTTGGCACTCTCACTACTTGATCTTCCCGATAAATTGAAGTATATACTTCTCTGAAGGAAAATGCCAGTCTGCTGTGCAGGTTTTGGCTACATACATAGGTTCATAAAGGGCATTGGCGTCTCATTTCACAGGTATATTTCTTGAAATTCATTTCCGTGCGTATAAAATAATAATTTGCGTGACATTTGTTGTCATGTGAAATGGCCTACTTGGACTGACTTAGCGACTGATTCCACTGTCGGCGTGAATGAGTTTCTTTTGATCTTACCTTGAAGACTGAAATTAATGTTTTACGAAATATAAGGGATGACTGATTGGTCATGCCTTTGAAAGCGAATATCCACAAAAATCATGTGCATGATACCGAGCGAGTGGCTGCAGGCTTTAGGTCACGTAGCTGTCAGATTGCATTCAGGAGACGGTTGGTTTGAACCCCACTGTCGGCAGCCCTGAAGATGGTTTCCAATCTTTGCACCAGGCAACTGCTAGGGTTGTACCTTAATTAAGGCTACAGTCGTTTTCTTCCCACTCCTAGCCCTTTCCTATCCAGAGCCATCGTAAGACCTGTGTGTGTCGGTGCGACGTAAAGCGAATTGGTACAAAAAAGAAAGAAAAGATGTGCATGATAGCCTGGAATTGTGGTCCGTTTTTCACTTTTTGTGTGTATTTATAGTAGGCTTATTAAAATCTATTGAATATGTTTTTGTATGTACAATTTACTGCTTTCCCTTCGTACAATACGTGTAGCAGTTCCCATTCATACCTTACCAGATTTTACAATTTAGAGACTGGATGTGCAACACCGTGTGAGTCCTTTACTTTCGTCACCTGAGTCCATTACTTTCGTCAATATTAATCCCTTAAGTGTCATATAGGACTTCTGTATATACAAGCATAAAAATTTATTGACCGAGCGAGTTGGCCGTGCGGTTAGGGCCACGCAGCTGTAAGCTTTCTTTCTGGAAACAGTGGGTTCAAACCACACAGTCGGGAGCCTCAAAGATGGTTTACCGTGGTTTCCCATTTTACACCAGGCAAATGCTGGGGCTGCACCTTAATTAAGTCCACAGGTGCTTCCTTCCCATACCTAGTCCTTTCCTATCCCGTCATCGCCATAAGGCATATCTGTGTCAGTGCGACGTAAAGCAAAATTGTAAAATGTATTGTATACTTTTTCAGTTCTCTTCAGTCATATAATTTACCACTCCCCATTTCCATTAACGGAAATCATTTTACAAGTTAAAATTTTAAAGCAAATCATACATTTCAGAAAAAGCTAAATAAAAACTCCACAATAGGCTGAAACCACAACCGAATGCCATATTTACACCTGAAATCACGTTTAGAAGACATCGACAGTAATAATAATAATAATATTGGCCTTACGTCCCACTAAGTACTTGCACGGTTTTTGGAGACGCTGAAGTGTCGGATTTTTTGCCCTCGGGAGTTCTTTCACGTGCCGCTAAATCTATCTACAAGACGCTGACATAATTGAGCACCTTCAAATATCACCGGACTGAGCCAGACTCCAACCTGCCAACTTGGGCTCAGAGTTTAGTGTCTAAACCGACGATGATAATATTTTGTCTACTTTACCCGAAAGTCTCGCCAACGCTTTTAGGCCTAAAAACTCGCCATCCGCTTCGGACGAGAGAGAACATTTTCGATCGCTGGCAGAATTATACCAAATTCCTTGTCATTTAAAAAAAAAAAAAAAAAAAAAAAATAAGTGCCCTCCTTCTAAACGTATGTTGTTAAAAGACTTGAACAATAAATTGATTTTGTCTTACTTAACTGCACTTGAACACTGTCCTCTTTTATCACGCATTTCTCCTGTTTTATGCTTTTTGGGTTTTCTTTTTTACTGGAGAGAAGCATCGCAAGTATACAGCAGTCTCCAATAATGTTTACATGTAAGCATTTTAAACCATATCAATATCTGTACAGTTTTAAACGTCCCCTATTTCCAATGAGTAGAGCGGAGTGAGCTTTTCGCCAAACAGCTGCGATTTCAACATGCTCCGCTCGGTACAGAGATTCTCTAGTAGACGGTGGCGCTAATGCTACCTCTAGTGTATCATTTACTAACTCTATGCTGGGAATCTCCATCTACGTTGCCTATTATAGTTGGCCTTGTCTGGATCGTTGCCTACGAGATACATAAGGCCGGGAAATAGGAAGCAATTTGCCGCTGAAAAAGCGGCCCGATCGTGTTCACGGCTTGGCCGCTAGATGTCAGGTTTCCGTTCTGTTCTTGGCGGACTTTTAACATTGTGATGTGCGGACTAATACTGATGTTGTGTTGATTTTGTGCAATTTATTGTCAGTGTGTGTATGTGAGGTTGAGAAGATGGCGAACTGTTGTGTACCTCTGTGTACTTCCGATACTGCTAAAAAGCAAGAAAATGTGACGTTTCATAGCTTCCCTTCGGAGCGCGGTTTAAGAGAGAAGTGGAGGCAAGCCATTTCCAGGCAAGGTGATAAACTAGGATATCTTTAGGTACCTAACAATTCTTATCGAGTGTGTAGTTCGCATTTTAATACGTCAGATCCACCGAGCTCGATAGGTGCAGTCGCTTAAGTGCAGCCAGTATCCAGTATTCGGGAGATAGTAGGTTCGAACCCCACTGTCGGCAGCCCTGAATATGGTTTTCCGTGGTTTCCCATTTTCACACCAGGAAAATGCTGGGGCTGTACCTTAATTAAGGCCACGGATGCTTCCTTCCCACTCCTAGCCCTTTCCAGTCCTATCGTTGCCATAAGACATATCTGTGTCTGTGCGACGTAAAGCAACTAGAAAAAAAAAAAAAAAGTCAGATTTTAGTGTAAGCACATCAATCAAGCGAATTCTTCCCGACAAAGTTCCTTCTGTTTTTAGTGTGTACGCTGTTCATAAACAAACAGTAACAAGCGCAGGAAGGATCCAGCTCCCAGAAATGACGTACCATCAAAATTTAGTAGAATTTCTGATTCAGATAATGATATATCTTCAACAAATAACGGTTCTACACCAGTCACAAACGAAAAAGGGTTACAAGTCTCGTTTCTATGTAAGGCTCCTTTTATAGTTACATGCCACATGCTACACGCCACACGCCAAGCATGTGAATTAACATTGTTTAAATGGGACCATTTTATGCTTACCTGCTCGCGTCTCGCGGTCGCTTCCTCCCGCCAGGCATGTGACTGAGGCGGGTCGGGACGAGCAGGTGGCCGCCACGCCTGACATGTCACGCCACGCGGGTGGGACCAAAACCTTATGGGAATGTTTATAGTTGACGCTTCATGCCGGGCGGTTCAGTACAGTTTGTGGTCTAGTCGAGTGCTAACCAGGACAATGGATGCTGGATTAGATACGGAACTGCTCCCAGGTAACGAAGACTACAAACAATCGAGATCTTCGGAATAAGACGTGGGAGTAAATCTGCAGCGTTATCACCCCTACGTATGAAGAAAAATTCATATAATGCACACTCTCGAAACCAAACCGATTCGGGTCAGTCCCAATTGAGTTATGTCCTCCCAAATCAACCTTCTACATCTTTGTCTGATCCAGGTCAATTCCAAATTTACTATAATGATCCATATCAACGCCGGCCATCATATATTTGCCTAGATGAATCTACACATTCTTGGAAATCAGCAAGTTCTGAATAGTTTTAAATGTGAAATGACTAGTCAGCAATATACAAAGGACTTGAACTTTACTCAAAGCTAAAGTTACAAACATAGTGCTAGAAATAATTTACATTTAGTTTTTTACACGGAATTTTATATAATGTTCTTTGTATTTAATACATCTGTAGATTGTAGTTTCACAGAACCGCTCTATTCGACGAATGGGCAGGAAGTGTTTTCTTGTAATATGGAACTGACATTATATTTTTCCAAATAATTCATCAAATGATTTTGGGGTCGTCCTAAAATAATTAAAAACATTGTTTCGTCCTCTCGTGGGTTAGTGTAAAGGATTTTGAAAGCTCCTATCATATACTGTATATTTGAATGTTCAGAGGATGAAAACTGAAATGCCTTTTCCTCTTTTTTTTTTCCTGCCCTTGCAGAGGTATGCAGCTGCGAATACTTTAGATGTAAACTCTGCCATTGTACCTGCTTGACAGATACGAAACTATAAAAGGGTCCTTTCCAAGTGCGAATGCCACATGCCTGGCTTCAAGCATGTGGCATGTAGCATGTGGCATGTAAGTATAAAAGGAGCCTAAGGGAAAGTCTACGAGTAGCTCTTTTAAATCGAAATATTTATTGACGAGAACGTCAAATACCAGGTTAAGGGAAACAATATTTAAATTGAGAAGTAGGATACGGGCAATGAAATCAGAAAAAAACGTTTTAAGATATCTGAACTTCATCGAAAATTTCCGATCAGCATGATGCGTTGAAGAATTTCCGAAGGAAATCCTTGAACCGCAAAGTGCTGAAATTTTGATAACTTCCTGCACCTCAGGTAAGCTAATCTTATGTATCGGCACGTCATACATTATAGATAATATTATATGAGATTAAATGAATTGTTTCTTGTGATCATTTGAACATTAATGCTGCTGATATGTATTTGTCTTAATTGATCACGAAGTTTTCGTAAATTACTTATTTCGTCTTAACACAGTGTGAGACAAAGGCCTACGTTCTAGAAAATAAGTCATACAATTGCTCTTAGTCTATTTTTTACCTTATATCTGTTTGGTGTCCTCTGAAATTACTAGTTTTAATTAAATTTTATAGTTTTTCGCAAACCAACGTGTTGCAATGAGCGCGCGAGACAGAATAGTAAAGAGAACTCTAGCGGCGCTTGTCGGAAGTATCTCGAGACAAGTTTAGAGTGCTGTATTTCCCGGCCTTGGTGTATCTCGTAGGCAACGGTCTGGATGCGGTAAGTGCTGCCATCTGCAATGTCGCTGTAAACGCAATTCTCGCGGCACAGAGCAGGCAGTACCCACAACGTTGTTAGTTACATTCGGCACAGAGCAGGCAGTACCCACAACGTTGTTAGTTACATCTGTGGTCCGTTACTGTATCTCTATTCTCTTCCCACGCTAAGCTGCAGCTTCGATTTGGTAGAATTTCCAGTGTATAACACCATAGCTCAATTGGTAGAGCAACCGACGCGAAATCGAGAGGTTGTGGGTTCGGATCCCACTGGTGTCTGGTTGGCCATTTTTGTTATGTACTTAACATCTCTTCAATACACACTAAATGTACGTAACACGACCTAATAGGTTGAAAGTCTGTTTCGATTTATATTTGATTTAATCTGCTTTTTCCCTACTGTCAACCAGCAAGTTGTGTACAGTGTACCGGTAACAGTTTCCCACTCACATAATACATTTTCAGATTTTTATTTCATAGTATACTAATCGCTACATCAATGAACATAATTTCTTTTTAAGGTCCATCTTGGTTAAATGCTCAACACTATTATAAATTTACGTTTTCTAACCTCATATTCTGCAGAATTTATATTGTTGCATGCCAGGCCTCTCATAGCTCCCTTCCGTATTTCCTGGAAGGAGCTAGTGAGTCAATTGGAGGCTCCCAGCTTGAGAACACAGTGACAGCCTCTCCCCTCTATTGATCTCTTCCTCTGATTTCCCTGTGCACCTATTGGAAGGTGCAATGAAGATGTTCCATCTCTAGCCAAGACCTGAATATCCTAGTATTCCATCATCAGAATACAAAAAGGAGACTAGCCACCAATAGCTGGTCAGTGTTAACTGGGGACAGCAGTAGTGCTGGTTGCCATCAGTGCCCCACCGGTGTCAGAGCAGTGTTGCATATGGAGTGGAGTAGTGTGTGTGTGTGTGCGTGCTACCGTAGACTGTACATACAGTCGTGGAGCCAGTGGGTGGAAAAGTTGGTGTGAAGACATTTGTAAATAGACAGCAATTAGAGGAGTGTGGTCATTCTTGGTTGAATAGAATTGTGTGTGTACTTAATGGGTCAGCTTAGAAATAAATTAGAGTGATAAACAAACTGTGTTTTGTTCATAACAATAATCATTGGAGTTCTATCCTGTTGAAGATATTTTAAAAGAGAATAATCTCATAATGCCCATCTCCATGGTTAAATGTTTAGCGTGCTGGCCTTTGGTCAGGGGGTTTTGGATTCAATTCCCAGCCAGGTCAGGGATTTAAACTTTCCTTTGCTTAATTCCAATGGCTCGGGGATGTGTGCGCGTGGTCTTCATCACAGGTAGGGCTTCATCCTCACAGACACGCAGGTCGCCTACACGGAATCAACTCTAAAGACCTGCACCAGGCCTCTTCGGATGCCACACACCATTCTTATTCTTATTCTTATAATAACCCTTTTGAGGGTACGATAAATCAACTTTGGTTACTTAGCATTTAACTTTTGTTTCCAAACTTCCTTCAATGTCATTCCTTTTCCTCTTGAATCCATTTTGTTCCAGTTGTTAATATCTCTCTCTCCTGAAATCCTGCCTTTCGTGTTACTTCTCTGAAACGTTCTGTTTTCTATCGTATCTACTTTAATTCCAGCGTTTTTCATATCCTACACACCATTATTATTATTATTTATTTCATTAATACAAAACTCCACATATCCCAGACAGCCTTGCAGAGTTCTGCACAACTTTCTTGGGCTTCTAAGTAGAAATACAATTAAGAGTCTTTCTCACTCTCTAATTTTATTTGTCAGGGTAAAGTTTGGTTCATGTATTTTTTCAAGCTTTTCCTCCAAGAAACAGCTGGGGCTGTTGCTGAGGTATGAGTAAAATTTCCTTCATAGAATCACTAGAAAGCGACTTATTTTTTATAAAAGAATATAGACAACTGCACACAGAAAAAAATTGTTCATTAATATGAATTCTTATATTTAAGATATTTTGTTCAGTTTATTCGCCAATCAACTGTTTATAATTTATAGAATTATAATCACAACAAAAGCTCCTGCACCTGCTGGTAAGTATAGGTCTTTTCTTTAGCACTGTAGTAACTCGTATCAGGTGTTTATCTTGTTTAAGAATTGTATACTTTTTCTTTTTTAAGGAAAGGACTTATGACCAAACGATAACATTGAATGAAATAAACAACATTTTGATTTCAGAACATTGGTAATTGTATATAATACAAATATTTTACATATCTCATATTTTTCAATACAAGAATTTATACAATATTTACATTCTCACACTGATTATTCCTAATGAGAATAACACACACAACTGAAAGAAGGCATCATCAGTATCGAAAAAAATCTGCTACAGGATCTCTATAAAAATGTTGCTCACTCCTTTGGTAAAACATCAGGAGTGGTCAAGTTTTATCAACAGATATTTAAGGAAATAAAGCAAAACAGTCAGTTGACAGGAGTCGCAGATTGAAGAAAGCACAGCGCATAGCGATAGACATGATCATCAAGTTCGCACCCACTTTACCTGAGATATGATATTACTCATGACCACTTATTCATTCAAAACTTCTCCCTAATTAAAACAGAATCATGCTTCAGGACAACATACAGGAAACACTGGACAGACAGTGGAATCAGGTGTGTAGAATAGGTCTCAGACCGAAAGATGTCCTGGAACAGAATATGTGATGTATGAAGACCAGATGAGATGGCAAGTACTTGCACACCACACCTAGGAAACAGAAGTTGGAAAATAATGATGATGGATCACAAAAAACAAATTCAGTAATGAATTTGTGGGTCAGTTTCACTCCACAATGGTTTACTCTTAAAGGTCCTCCACGGAAGGATTTGGAAATATGATAGTTTTATTAATAACAATGTTATTATATTTACATCCCATTAACTAATTTTTTGACGGTTTTTGGAGACAGAGAGGTGCCGCAATTTTGTCCCGCCGAGTTTTTATGTGCCAGTAAATCTACCGACACGAAGCTGATTTATTTGGGCACCTTCATATACCACCGGACTGAGCCAGGATTGAACATGCTAGGATGGGGTCAGAAGGCCAGCACCTCCATCATCTGAGCCACTCAGCCTGGTGATAGTTTTATTCTGGGAAAATGCCACCCTATTATGTCACGTAAATAATGCTAGAAAAAAGGAAACTACATTTCTGTAAGTTATTTATTATCAACTCCTTTGCTTTTTTAACCGAGATCACATGCCAAATAACCATTTGAGATATAGTAGATATGAAATACGAAAATAATGTGGATATGTTATTACCGGCCCACGGTTTATGGGTGGTGAGCCTGCCTCTTACCAGGAAGCCACAGATTTAATTCCCAGCCAGGTAAGGTAACACAGCCTACACGAGAACTACTGGGGAGCTATCTGATGACGATATAGCAGCCCCGGTCTGGAACGCTAATAGTAATGGCAAAGAGGATTCATCATGGTAACCATGTGTCGTCTTGTAATCTGCAGGCCTTTGGTCTGGATGGTGATTGCTTGAATGGCCAAGCGTCATGGGTTTTAGTTTCGTTTTTGGTTTATTACATCTGGAATAACTTTCTGATTTTGTTTCACAGCAGCACGCATTGTGCGCTCAGGTTTGTAGAGAATGCTACGAATATATGAATATATATGTAAAAAACTGTTGAATGTTGTAGAAACAGTAGTTTCATAGTGTAAATAAAGCTTCTATCTTAAAGCAACGACATTTGTCTTGTTTCTATTAATGAAGAATCCTATCTCTCATAACTTTATCAAGGACGGTTGAAGTCTTAGACACTAAGCTGCAAGAAGTAGATTTCCTTCCAATGCAATGAATTTCTACATCTAGTGTGCATGTGTATTATTAATATTTGCTACTAGTATATAAGGAAGATGTAAAATTTGATGCAATACTGTCAAATGAATGGCTTAAATATTTTCAGACACTCTGGACAAATTCAAAAGATGAAGTTTTGACTTAGCCAATATCTAACAACAATCTAATAGAAATAACTTTAGAAGAATTAGAATTAGAACTAACTTTAAAGAAACTTCAGAAAGGTAAAGCACCTGGAAAAGATGCAATAAATTCTGAACCTTTTAAACAGAGTCCTCAGTCTTCTAAATCTAATTTGGAATGGAGACAATGCACCAGAAAGGTGAGTAGAAACCAATAATTATCCCTATTCATAAAAAATGTAAAAATTGTGAAATTACAGAGAAATTAGCATTGTTAACTCAGGTTATAAAATTTAAACAAATATCATTAAAGGAAAGTTGCATAGGCATTATGAATATCAAATGGGGAATGAACAATAAGGTTTCCAAAAAGGGCACCCTTGCGCTGATGCATATTTCACTATGAAGATATTAACAGAAAAATACAGATAATTCAATTTGGAAACACACTGCCTCTGCATACTTTAAAAAGGCCTTCAAGAGAGTAAACAGAAATAAACTGCTTGAAATTTTAAATAAAGATAATGTTCCTCAACAGATCATAAGCAATATCTACAAATCTAATCTCATTTTTGCAAAATTGGAAAAGAACCAGACTGAGTGGAAAACAATAAGTGGAGGCGTAAGACAAGGCAGTGGATTTTTCCTCCCTTCTTTTTATAATTTATATGAATGCAATGATGGAACCTGGAGGCAAGGATGTCATGGTTCAATACCAATCAATAGATGCCTGAAACATTTAGATACCATTTGTATTGCTGATGATGTTGCATTGCTGGCTTGACAAAAGATGACCTACAAAGATCAGTACTTTATCTTAGAAATATTTCCTCGGAATTTCGTATGATTATCTCAACAGTGAACACTAAAGTAATGGCTTTCAATACAATGTTAGAAAGAGTAAATGTGTTCAATTACCCAGGGTACAACTTATACTAAATAGAAATAGATATGCCTGCAAAAATTAATTAAAAAACAAAACAGGAATAATCAACCAGATCATGAAGCCATTACTAGTATAGAAACACACTTGTTTGCGCCTTTAGAATACCCCTGCTAGGTCAACCCCTTGCTATGGATGTGAGGCATGGTCATTAAAAACTGAAGACTTTTCAAGAATCACAGCATAAGAAATTACATTTATGCGCCGTACTGCTAGATACACTGAGACCATAAAAAGAATGAAGAGGTGCTAAAAGACCTGAAAATAGAACCAATAACTGACTACATCTACAGTTATCAGGAAAACTGGAAACGTCATATACAAAGGATGGAACACAAAATCTTACTAAATCGAAATACCTTAAAAAAAAAAAACCCCCACAACCACCAAACTTTATGGCGCAACAGCCCCGAAGGGCCAGGGACCACAAGCAACTGCTGCTCACCCCGAAGGTTTGCAGATTACGAGGTGTCGTGTGGTCAGTACAACGAATCCTCTCGGCCATTATTCCTGGCTTTCTAGACCAGGGTCACCATCGCACTGACAGATAGCTCCTCAAATTGTAATCACGTAGGCTGAGTGGGCCTCGTACCAGCCCTCGGATACAGGTAAAAATCCCTGACCTGGCCGGGAATTGAACCCGGAGTCTCTGAGCAAGAGGCAGGCATGCTATCCCTACACCGCAGGGCCGGCACCTAAATGACCAAGTTGAGGAAAATGTACCATACTGCCCTCTGAATAATACTATACTCAAAGGAAGTGATTAAAACCTTTTCGGTATGTATATATATATATATATATATATATATATATTTACAATTTGTTTTACGTCACACCGACACAGACAGGTCTTATGGCGACGATGGGATAGAAAAGACCCAGGAGTGGGAAGGAAGCGACCGTGGCCTTAATTAAGGTACAGCCCCAGCATTTACTTTGTGAAAAACTGGGAAACCTTCAGGGCTGCCGACAGTGGGGTTCGAACTCTCTATCTCCCGGATGCAATTTTAAGTATATTAATAATGAAGTAAGGCAGCTACGAATTGATCAAGTTTAACATTTTCAAATGAATAAGTTTTTGTTAGCATTTAAGACAGTATGCTGTAAAGACAGGGTCATAGCAAAGTCAATCCAAAGAAATAAGCAAGCAAAAATTAAATCAAGATACAAAGTGGTTACAATTAATTTAACTGGCGCAACCCAGAAAGCCATGAACTGTAAGTCTAAAATAGGCATGATTAGCATCAGATTAAATGCTTTATTATGAGTGTCATGACTCATTGCCAATGACTAATATGGACAGGGGTACAGACAATTTTTTTCCCCATCTGCTTTACGTCTTTACGTCTTATGGCGGCGTTGGAAAGGGATAGGAGTGGGAAGGAAGCGGCCAGGGTCTTAATTAAGGTACAGCCCCAGCACTTGTCTGGTGTGAAAATGGGACATCACCGAAAATAATCTTCAGTGCTGCCGATAGTGCGGTTCGAACTCAATATCTCCCAAATAGACAGCTTTACTGGTGGACTATTTTTATCAAAGTAACATCAACACAGCATCTGCTCTTTGTGAATATCAATGCATGAGAGGGATCAGTTATGGATGATGAAAAAAGGTAAGAAAATGATGAAAGGGAACAGATTAAAGCTGGATGGATGAAATGGGCAGAATTGTTGGGAATTGCATGTGATCAAAAATATCTTTGTTATTAAAGATAGGTATAAAAAATTTAAAAAGTAATGACTGGTCAAGACAGGGACAAATGTCCCTAACTTTGCCATATTAAAAAAATCATTCATCTATCAAAAAACCAAGTAAGGAAAGTTCAATTTTATCTAACTTGTACTCATAATTTCCTCCGAGGGATCCTGTAGTTAAACTGTAGGTTAAATAGACAAGACTATGAATACAGTTGACAGGAGTGCCGATTAAAACCAGTCGGGACTGGTAAAAATCCCAATTAACAAAAAAAAGGAAATATTTCACATACTCTACTTTAAAATATCCATTAGAATAATATTTCCCATAATTTAGTCTCTACTTTGATTGTTGTGATAATTATGAAAACTGTGTTCTCAATGTGATACTTTCCTGAGATCTACTATAGCGAGTATTCTACTAATGAGTGAGCCTAAGCATGTTATGTAATTTGTTCCCACTCAATAGCTGCTAATTTTGCAAATCAATAAGGCTGGATGTAATATTTTTTATTTCATTTAAAATTATATAGTGTGTGTTATGTATATTATCACACATTTTCAGAAAGCGACTAGATACCACAAAATGATCATTTGAGGAAGTTAATGCTATACATTACAACTAGGTTTTAAAAAGTCAATTTCATTCAGAAAAGAAAAATATCCCTATCTTGATAAAATAAAAAAATAAAAAAAGGCAACCCTGACTATGACAAATAATCAATGATAGGAACTGGAACAACCCTTAACCTAACATGCGATATTGTGGAATATAAAAAGTATGTTGATAAATTCCATACAACGTAATGTATACAGGGTGTAACAATAAGGTACGGCCAAACTTTCAGGACACATTCCTCACATGTAGAAGAAAATATGTTATATGGACATAGGCCCGGAAAGGCTTTATTTTACGTGTTAGAACTAATTTTTTACAAGTCTGTGTAACACATAAATCCCAGGAAACACAGGGGAACAGACCATACCAGAATACCACATGAAATGTTCAAAATGCTTGATCCATCAAACCACTGTTGCATTGAATCCCGGATGCGCTGATGTGTCCTTGGAGTATTGCATACGGTCTCTTGGTTATGTCTGGTTAAGCTGTAATCCCGAGGTTCAACACCAGTGTTTTGACCCAAGGTAATGTTGATATGTGACGCCTGTCGTTGCCTGTGTTGACATGCGACTCAATTAATTGCCTTACAACATGTAGTATCAATTGGTGTTCATTACTAGAGTTCGTGGTTTATAACATTTAAAAATCAGAGATTTAGCATTTTGATTTTCAAATTTAGCGTTTTGTAGCATCTAAACTTCTCAAATTTAGCGTTTTGTAGCAAATTGGTTAAAAATAGACATAATTAGCTAAACTGCACACACAACAGTTGGGAGTAAAATCATACTGCTTAATCACACATTGCTCGTCATGCAGTTTTGAATTCACTATGGAAAATAAGACAAACATCAACATAAGACTGCAAGAAGTATTAACGAACACACAGGAATATGCTTATTTTCAAATTTACAAACACAATTTCAAAGTGAAAAATACTATTCTGAATGTATTTATTTATCACAGTACAACACACCTACAAGGCAGAGGAATTTCAATGATGATTTAAGTACAACATGCCAATTGTTTAAAAGGTGTCCTCCTTCATTTGAGACCGCCTATCAGTTACAATTATGTTTTATTTGCTAAGAAAACTCTACATCGACACTGTTCGTAGAGGCCCAAATGCACAGAAGTGCTGCCAAGGCAAAGGAAGGCCTGCAAAACATTTTTTTTCTTCTTCAAGTTTTTGATTGCAGAGTCGGCACATCAATATAGGCCATCTGTATCCTTACATAAAAATGTCCCGATTTGTGACTTTCGGCATGCTGTTTGATCGTCACTTCGCTTCTACCCATGGCTAACAGACAATAAAATAAATCGCTACCGTACTTTTAAACAGAACTACTACTCAACACCAATGTCAAGAATAACCGACTAAGATCAAGGGTCAACACACAAAGAGAATGAACGTGGTGCTTGAAAGTGTATTTGCTGTTTGACTGACTGGTCTTGCAGTGCTCTTTAGCCAGTGAAAGAAATTCCACACATTGAATGATTTAACCCTTTGGCCTGCCATTACTTGTGAAAGAAAATATTCCCTTACATACTATTTACTTTTTCGTCACTTTAACATAAATTTGATTAATCACATAGGCTACATAAGAATACACAAAGCAAAGTGAGCTTTTAGCTCATCTATAGTAACAGGAAACCAATGTTTTTGTTTGTAAGTATTACTGGTTTCAAGGGAAGCAGATAAATTAGCAAGAAATGTAGAGGCATAGGCATTGGTTTCCTTAGTAATGTGATCCCAGAACTGTGGGGTTAGAAATTCATTCCCTAGGTCCATTTCTTTCGGATTATTACCCAACCCCCTCCTCACTATAGAGTGAATTTCAAAAACTGGTTTACATTTTACAGAAAGAGGCTTATTGTCAACAAGATCATAATTCCAAGTATCATTTTACTAGACTTCTCAACGGGCGAGTTGGCCGTGCGGTTAGGAGCGCGCAGCTGTGAGCTCGCATCCGGGAGATAGTGGGTTCGAACCCCACTGTCGGCAGCCCTGAAGATGATTTTCCGTGGTTTCCCATTTTCAAACCACGCAAGTGCTGGGACTGTACCGTAACTAAGGCCACGGCCGCTTCCTTCCCATTCCTAGGCCTTTCCTGTCCCATCGTCGCCGTAAGACCTATCTGTGTCGGTGCGACAAAAAAAAAAAAACAAAACAAAAAAAAACAAAAAAAAACAAAAACAAACTAGACTTCTCACTCGCTCTTGTTGCATTCTGATTTTGTCACGTAGTTTCAATTGGCACTATCATCTCGGAACTGAAATCGGAATCACTTTCATCACTGTCATTTGAAGAAGTATTTTCACTCTACAGAGAATCTTTTCCACTTTCAACATCACTATTTTTATGCCAGTTACGAATAAACTCATCCGTGCCGCGCATGGATGCCGCCATGATTGTTTACAACGAGCGGCAAAATGAGGTGCTTTTAATTTTCCGTATTTCAGCTCAGAGTTACTATTTACACAGAGAAAATAGCTTCAGGTATCATCTGACATCAATCGGAAGCTGCAAAACAAAGAGAATAAATCTCTCCGACCAGCTAACTGAGATACTGAACTTATAGATGTTCCGTGCACCAAGATGGAAGTGTCCGTCAAAGCATGTTACCGCTTTACGATCACAATGGGCGCTGTAATAATTATTTCTCCTGAAATAAATAACATTTATATTTTATTTTTAAGAAAATGCATTGTTTTTACAAATATATATGTTTATTTCGTATAAAACTGAGAGTTTCGCATCTATTTCGCATAAATTGTATAATTTCGCATTTTGTCGCGAATTCGAAACCGCTAAAAACCACCCGTACGGGTCATATAAGATGAAGGCACATACACTGACAAAGTTTCGGCATATTTCACATTTATCGCAAATGCTAAAAATCACAAACTCTATTCATTACGGATTTGGCAAGCATCTAACCGTTTACTACTGTAATTTTCATCATGGACTTGGTTTCCGGTACAGTGCAATTGAAACAAATGGCAGATGATCATTTGACGTATGGTTTAGCATATAGTAATGGCCATGCCACTCAAACTTTGTATCGGAGAGATTTCCAGAATGAAGGAACCCCGACAGAAAGAAGTTGGAAGCAACTGATTGTCGTCTTAGGGAGCATGGGATGTTTTAAGTCTACTATTTTTTTTAAAAGTTAAAAACTTCATAATGGGTCCATATTGAACTGAGAATATCAATAATGACGGTAAATTTAAGAGGTCCACCTTTTCAATACAAAACAATTTTGTTGCTCTCCTTAAGTCACAACATGTTTATTTCGGTACCAGTTTCGACACTCCAGTTTTTCCTGTCATCTTTCATTCCAGCATTCCATTAACAATTCATCTGTCAGTCATTTTCATTGCCCCAGAGGAGAGCGACAGGCTTCGGCAGTTGGCACATTTCCTATCCTCACTGTTAGATCGGGGCTTCATTCCTTCCATTCCTGACCCAGTCGAATGACTGGAAACAGGCTGTGGATTTTCGTTTTCTACCTTTTCTGCGAAAATGTGTGCCTTTAAAAGTGTTTTGAAACATGTACTTCATGCATGGTGGAACTCCTCCTCATTTCAGTGTTCATGTCCGCTGGCTTCTAAATAACAGATTTCATGACAGATGGATAGGTAGAGGTGGACCAATTTCTTGCCTCCAAGCTTTCCGGACCTAAATTCACTGGATGTTTACTTGCGGCTTCTAAATAACAGATTTTGTGACAGATGGATAGGTACAGGTGGACCAATGCCCGGCTCCCATGCTTTCCAGACCTAAATCCACTTGTCTTTTATTTGTAGGGGCATCTGAAAACTCTTGTTAATGAACCCCAGTAGCAGGTGCAGTGTCTCCATGCCCGTATTGTGGAAGGCTGCAAAACTATACACAATACTCCACGGGTGCATCAGTGCATCTGGGATTGAATGTGACAGCAAGTTGATGTACGTATCAATGCTAACGGAGAACATTTTGATCATTTCATGTAAGAAAGATTGGTATGCTGGTATACGTTCTGTTCCTGAGTTCCTCATTATTAGTGTCTATGTAGAGTTGTAGAAAATGAGTTCTAATATGGAAATAAAATAAGAGTTTTGTCTGTACATTGCTCAGAATTTTAAAAATAGTGGTATTTCTATATCGGTCGTGTGCACAGTAACAAGGAAATGCACTTTTTACTTTTCTGTAATTTCTGTATGTCTGTCTGTATGTATGTACACACATCACGAGAAAACGGCTGAAGTGAATTTAATGAAAATCGGTACCGGTATGTAAAGTTGGGGATTGAACCACTACCATCTAGGTTATAAATCCTTTTATTCACGCTGAGCAAAATGGTAGTTTAGAGGTAGGCCTAAAATGTAATTCTCAAATAGTAGTGGTTCTATCAATAAATACTGCGTTGTTAAAGTTATATAGAATTAACTTTCTGATCGTTTATGGCTTATACATTTTTACCGTACCGGCTATGATAACAGAGATATTCATGAATTTGTATTTTTGTTGCTAAGTCCATATCAACGCCGAGCCACGAGAAATGGGTACACAGAATTTAATGAAAATCGGTATACAGAGTCGGGGAATCAGAAACTACAGTCTAAGCTATAAATAATTTTATACACCCTGGATGAAATGGTGGTTTAGGGGAAGGCACTTGAAATTTAATTCTTAAATACCTATGTTATTGGTCCTATTGGAAAGTACTATATAACATAATTTATAGAGAATACAATTTCCGATCATTTATGTTTTATACAGTTTTACTGCACCGACTATGATAAGAGTGGTATTTGAGAGTTGGAAGAAAACTAAATGTGAAGGCCTACAATATCGAAAGCTCATAAAATTGATCAACAATAACATTACGTTGACCATTGTTTGTTGTGATATTGTCTCTTATGCTGCCACTCATCTCCGATAGATGAGATTACTGCTGCGCACCGAATGTAACAGTCTGCCTGAATACTGGTGGGAAACAGCAGGGGAGTTAGAGAACTTTCTTCTCTGGCATACCATTCCTCTGTTCATACATTTTCTGATACTGTTGCCACGTAACATGTTCGTTCATCATAGTATTTCAACTATTCGATCCCTACTCTGACACGCTAATTGGATTGATCGGTGTGCATAATTAAAGGAGTAATGGCAGAGGCTCACTGACCTGGTCTAGAATTACGATTTTTGCCCATTCCAAATTATAGCACCACAATTCACTAAATTCAACCCGGAAAAGAGTTGTTTCTTAAGATAAGCTTCTTCCTCTTCACTTTTATTAAATTCTACATTCATTTTATTCCAAATTAGCAGCCAAGAGGGGGTTTCTCCTCTGGCTTGGAGGAAAAAATTACCTCCAAGTCAAATAGATTTTCCCTCGCCAGTGTAGTGAATTGAGATTCTCCAACTCATCGGGTACTCCTAGGAAACAGAGAGTAAAAGGGCATAATTTTTGCCCTGGGACCCCCCCCCCTCCCCGGAAATAAAAGAGTGTACGCAGCTCACGGCTGTCTGCAGCCTGGCTATTCCAGCTCTGGAACTTTGGACTGTTAGATCGGCAGTGCACTACTGTTCGTTAAAGGTGAGAAAATGTGTGGTTTTTCATTTGATCGAGTATTTCATATGATAGCATTGCTTTTAATCGCGACATTCATATTGGCGTCATTATAATGACCTATGTTGATTTCAGTCGGGAAAAATAATAAGGCAGTCTTTTTGAGGATGTAAAAAGGCAGGTGGAACATGCAATTTATTACAATCTTACTCAGAACATGTACACTACGTACCCTAGAATTCTGTATACGATGTAGAATTCCATGGCGAAGCACGGGTACATCAGCTAGTATGGAAATAAAGCATTTCTGGACCCGTATCCACACAGCATATTTTCTTCTTCTATGTGTGAGTAATGTGTCCTGAACGTCTGGCCATAACTTAATGTTACACCCTGTAAATAGCACTAGCATTGTCACTGATGCACAAGCTGCAACAGTGAGTGTAATATTCCTGTCAATCTAAAACTCTTATTTACATAGGTATGTATATGAATACATAGTGTTCTATTAACTCTTTCTGTGATCTCAAATACAGAGTGATTCAGACGGAGATAATTGTTGAACACATTCTCAACAAAAAATGTCATATAAACCTGTTCTCAACACTTGTAGAGTTACAGTACAATCATTTGAAAGTGGTTTACAAAACACAGTCTCCTTGAGTTCCTTTCATTGGAAGATAAAAATAAAATAACATTTTCACTGGCTCATGTTCTGAAGCTCAACATGTCTTTTGAATTCCTTACTTGCTTCATACAGAAATGTTTAAATTGTAAAAGTTTCTCATGGAATAATAAGAACTATTACAAACTGCAAAGAAAAAAATTCATAAATGTCACCTGTTTCGATACACTTACTCGCACGTTTTTAGACATCGCTCAACATACCTGCATATGGCTATCATTGATTTCCATAGCAGTGTTAATGATTTCGAATGAAGCAAGCAAGAAATTCACAACACGTTTTGAGCCTTCAGAAAATGAGCCAATTAAATAAAGAATTTAATTTAATTTTACCCTTCAAATGACAGGAACTAAAGAGAAATGTGTTTTACAACAACATTCAATTTACTGAAATTCTAAGTATTAAGAACAGATCACAGGGTGTTCATACAACACTTTTTGCTCAAAATCTCTTCAGAATTCAGCTCTATATGTGGCGGTAACTCCTTATTAATTAACCCATACAGAAAGCTAGGAATAAGGGTACGAACCTAAACAAGGATACACATAAAGACAGACCAACCTCCTATGAAATTAACCTTAAGCGATGATTTATTTCAGAGATTACTTGGATTGTCTATATCTTCAATGTTCATGTCTTCACTAATGCCTGTCCCATCCTCAGGCTCTATGCTCTGTAACTGGTCATGTCTTACTGAAACCCCATTGCCATTTGATCCTTCACCATGATCTTTTGTTAAAGAATTCCTATTGGTTAATATTATTTTTGTATACTTGATGCCTGATGCAGATTTCATATTAGACTGATTTTGTTGTGTTTTATCAACAGCATGAATTAATCTTTGAGTTTTCTGAACAATTCTCTTACTGCTAGTAGACTGGGATCTTTCCTTAGCATTTTTACTCCTGATGATAAGAACATTAGGTACTGCCCTACTGGAGCTATTTGTTTTCTCACTGTCCAAATCAGGTTCAAGAGGGAAGGAGATGGTGTCGCCAAGAGTCACTGTTGATGTACCTTCTACAGATCCACATGAACTGATTGGAACTACAGTTGGAGGTTCCAAAGACTGGGGTCCCATTTTATCTTCAGAAAAGATGGGATCTTCTCCATCTTTAGCAAATATTATCGGAAGTTCTAGAATTTTAGCCGCAGATAAAACGTCCTCATCCTCCTTTGCATCAGTCTCCGTAGTATCCACTTCAGGAGACTGTGGCAGAGAAGATGAAACAGGAGTGCTACTTCTTAGGAGAGTAGGGTTCACGGAGTATGGAAGTTTAGATCCTGTAACACTGACTTGTTGGCCAGATGACTGATTCAGCTTCAAAGAAGGAACAGTGATTTTTGGAATCACTGTGTAAGATCGCTGATTAGGACTCCGATCCCCTGCACATCTGGAAGTTTTGTTTGTTAAAGGAACAAGCGTAAAAGGTGAAGTCACAGTTGATACAGGAACAAGAAGGGGTCCGCCTCCAGATGAAGGTCGACTAGTGCGAGGAGACTCTGCAAGCATCACTACATTGCCTGAACTGGTACCAAGAATGTTCTTTCCAGCACTAGTAGAAGTCGGAGTCAACACGGTCAGCTTAGAAAGGTCCAACATTCTGCCAGAAGTAGCCCGCATACGAGAACCAGCATTAGCAGAGGATACATCCTGGATACTGTCTTCACTGCTTACAACTGTAACAAATAAAACAAAACAGATACTTATATTTCTCACTGCTCAGAGTTCTTGCAAGACAAACAAACTGAATATTTACAAACATGCATTTAAAGAGTCTATCTCTACAGCCGGGACATTAAGTCTCCATTAACTGGCTTCATCATTCAGGCAAGTAATTTGCAGTTACATTAAACCAACTCTCATTAATTAGCTCATGGAATCACTTTTATTATGTTTTATATTAAGAATAAAATATTCTCAAATATTTCAAGTTTCATTACAGAAGGGGTAGGGTTGATTGACTTCTAAAAAAAAAAGGTTTGATTTATGCTTTTCCACTGCACAGTTGGGTGTTTAACAAGTGAAATGAGACAAAATCCCAGAAAACTTGACATTTCATGAATACGTTGCTTTCCTTCCTCAGCAGTGAACCATAAATGTTCTTTGAGAAATGACAAGATTTCCAGAAGTTTTGACATTTCACTTGGCCTAGCCCAAGTGCTTTAATCACAGTCTTCTAATCAAGGTGGCTGTGGTCTTAATTCCAGCCAATGCAAATGGGATTTCTTAAACAAACAGTCACATCCCTGTTGTTCGGAATCCATGTAAAACTGGATGTTTATTTTTCATTTTCCAATTTTGCTTTTTGTCGCACCGGTGACGATGGGATAGGAAAGGGCTAGGAGTGAGAAGGAAGTGGCCGTGGCCTTACTTAAGGTACAGCCCCAGCATTTACCCTTGATGAAAATGGGAAACTACGGAAAACCCATCTTTAGGGCCGCTGACAATAGGGTTCACACCCACTATCTCCCGAATGCAAGCTCATAGCTGTGTGCCCCTAACCGCACGGCCAACTCGCCCAGTAACTGGAGGTCTCATGGCTATGATCAGGATACTGAGAGTCACGTATAATTATTAGCTTGCTAACTGTCTAAAAATGTGACTGAACTTAGGACTTGTACCTGAAAACCTTGCTCTTGTCTGGATGCACGGGTGAACTGATTCTGGTAGGAAGATGCACATGTAAGGAAACTGCAGAGCAGAGCATTCCGCAGGCAAGTATTCAAAATCAAACAGTGTGATCTGCCATTTCCTCAGTGTAACTGGTTAATACACTTATTCAGAGACCAAGGGATTCGCATCTGAGTACCAAAAACAGTCAATTTTTCAATTTATTTTTAATCTTATGAGAAAACAATAAATGAAGCTATCTCTTAAATACAATTCTAAGATTCTAATCATTTTTCAGGTTTGGCTAAGTGCTGGTAGGTTGCATTACGGAAGTTACAGTATTTCAGTCTTTATCCAACAGAGTTCTCAAGATGATTATTCTCCAGCAAAGAACTGAATCTGTGATTTCTGTTTGGAGACAGAACTGCTTTCCAAGGGCAATAGCGTTTTCTAATCTTTTGCCTAAGAAGATCTTTTCAATAAAGTTAGTTCTAATATTCTGTTTATTATATTTACAATGTTACTACACTATAGTGAAAGTCAACTACAGGGTTAGTTTATCATTCTAAACATGAATTCTTTACAGTAGATAAAACATCCATCTTTTGGGTCCCATCCTGTATAAATTACACATCACAACTTGTCCATTATAATATAAAAACACCAGTTTAAATAAGGAACGGAAATATACATATATGTGGTTAGTAATGGAGACCACCATGCAAATGTTATTCAGCTTAAAGCAGGGAACACTGACGCTAACCACCATACATGCACGGACAATTTTTAACAAGTTACAACTGCAAATCATCATGCTGCAAAAAGTTAAATATATGGCTACAGTCATATCGTTCTGTAGGCGAGAAACATTCATTTCACAATCAGAAGAAATGGGCATATGAGAATGGGGAGGATTAGATTGAAAGTTACTAGCCCACGATTTTCCAAGGCCAAGTGAGGACAAATATGACCAGTATTCATGATAGCTCCGATCAGTTGCTATGACTTCAATCACAGATTACTCACATACAGCCCCCACTTCTATTCTGCTCCTCATGCGAACAGACATCAAATGTTAATAATTTATTACATTTCCAGTACCTTTTTATACAATACTCCATTCTGCAGATATTTATCCATCTTGATAATTGAACTACATTTGGAAAGAGTTTTATTTCATGCAGTGATTAGTCTGTGATATCCCTGGTAAGTATATAATCTAGAATACTAAAACAAGTTAATTCATGTCATGCAGTACCTGGGAGAAGCTAGACTTGTCTATCATTCCATCCGGTATAGTAATCCACCAATGAAATGGGTTACATAATAATCCCTGTCATGGCTCATAACACATCTCATCTTGAGGGTTATCTTTAATCTTGAATAGCATGGTTCATGCATTGAGCAGCATGCAACTTCCATCTCAACCAGTATGTCCCAAGCGTGCTGAACATACTGACCTTTCAGCTGCTGGTTAGCTGGTGATGCAGTAGTGAGGAGACTAGATGCAGATGAGACCATTATCCTGGTGGCTGGGCTGCCCTGAAGCAGTGATGACAGAGATGTTAGAGTTCCTGCGTCTGCAGGTTTGTTCAGCCCCCGTCCTGCTGTCAGTTGAAGAGGCTTGGCGGAGGCTCCGCTGCCTCTGCTCGCTGATGTTGACACTTTCTCCACAGAATTGGAGCTTCCGGAAGAAATAAGGTTTCCTTGTATTGTTAGAGAGGTTGCATCGTTCAGCGGCTGGTTGCTCGCCGACACAGAGGTTGTGGGCATTGAGCTGGATGTCTGACTTAACCTGATCGGACCTATTGGGGTTAAACTGCCCAGAGAGCCGATGTTCACTGTGATGCCTTGGGGAGTGTTCGTTGCCTGGAACATGCAATGTGACACCTGACAATCATATGATCCTCTAGTGGATCATGTTGTAACGATAAGCACCTAAACCTGCAAATGCTGATATGGACCACTTCACATAATGCTGACATATATCATAAGCTTTAGCTATAACATACAGTACTTGATTTATAGAAAGCATGCTCCAGTCACCAACATAATGAATCTGACACAATACTGATAGAAGGAAGCAGCTAGCACCTCGGCAAGAATATGTAAAATATTTATAACTCCCATACATTGAAATATTCACTTCCTGACGTAAATGACTGAATGAAAGTCAATATCATTCTTCAGAGGATTTTCATGAAACAAAAACAAAAGTCAATCAATTCCTGATGTGACACAAAGTTATATATTTACAAACTTGAAATGCAGTCTGAAGAATTCAACAGACAAATAATGGAAGTTGTCAAAGGGAATAATTTTAGGAAAACAAATTGGCCATCACCCCTAATTATAGACACAATAGATCCCTTATGCTGGTTATAAACACAGTGGACGATAAAGAAATATAACGTCAAATTATGGTAGGGAGAGAAGGGGAGATGGGCCAAGTGACCCTGTCTAATAATTGCAGTACTGACAAGATCAACAGATCAACAGGTGCCTTTCATTAGACATTTTGTATCTCTATTGCTGGTTGTCTTTTGTATGAACTCCCCATGTATTTATGTTGTAGCTCAGTTCCTTTAGGTTTCTCAATTAGGATGCCCTTTTTCTAACTTACATTTTCTAGGGAATTATATGAACTGTGCTCACATACTTTATGTAGCTTGATTTCATATCTAGTTCTAACAACACCCTTCACTGGGTACTCTAATATCCTTGCAAACCAGATTGTACATCAGTTACTCCCGAATGGAAAGACAACACATAAATGCAGACTGAACAATATTGCAGAAAAATGGTTCCCCACGGAAGCAATAAATAATAATAATAATAATAATAATAATAATAATGTTATTTTGCTTTACATCCCACTAACTACTTTTACAGTTTTTGGAGACCCTGAGGTGCCAAAATTTAGTCCCATAGGAGTTCTTTCATGTGCCAGTAAATCTACCGTCACGAGGCAGACGTAATTGAGCACCTTCAAATACCACCGGACTGAGCTATGATTGAACCTGCAAAGTTGGGTCAGAAGGCCAGCACCTCAATTGCCTGAGCCACTCAGCCCGGCCCCAAGGAAGTGTTTCGGCTCCAATCCTTTTTAACGACTATACAAATGACCAGCCAATATTTTCAAGTACCAGAAATTTCTTAGATGCTGATGACCTTGCCTTGGCCACATAAAGCACATAGTTTGAAACAGTAGAAAGACATCTATCTATCTACTTCCATTGAATACCTGTCAAGCTATTACAGTGCAAATCACCTAAGCCATAATCCTGCAAAGACCCATGTGTGTGCCTTTCACCTGATAAATAAGGAAGCACATAAAAGCTCAAAATAGCATGATCAGGTACTGAACTACAGACCTGTGATATTCCAAAATATCTGGAAGTAATGCTTGACAGAACCCTCACATTTAAAAAGCACTGCATGAATTGCAAAATAAGTTTCCCCACGAAATAACCTGTTGCATAAATTGCCTGGATTACAGCGGGGAAGCAAACCACAAACTATCTGCACATCAGCTATGGCACTTTGTTGCTCTGTCGCAGAATTTGCATGCCCAGTTTGGTATTCATCATCTCATGTGAAACAGTTGGATGTAGGCCTTCATGAGACCTGTAGGTCAGTAACAAATCGCTTGAAGTCTAGTCCAGTCAACAGGGCGTATTAATAATGTATAATGGGATAGAAATGGGTCCACCAAATCAATACAAGGGACTAGTTTTGACCCTTAGTAATAAGTCGTTTACAATAACACAAAATTGGCAAAAGTAATAAAATGATGAGCACTGAAAAATACAAAACAAAACATTTAAAATATGACAAACATAAATACATTAAAAAGTTCATAGAATCTTGATGGTCATATTGGTCCACAGCGACACCTGTCTGTATTTCTTCTAACTGGACCACATTTGCAAGAGTTCCCGTATTACATGTCGTCTCCCTCAGTCAGCCTTCACAAGAACTGTTACAGTATCACATCTTAACAACACTCACATTATCGATGGCTCCAAGTATTAACATAGTAAATCCAAGAACAACCAAAATGAATTAAGACCATCACCAAAGCCATTACTTCAGTATTTTTCCCCTGTATAAAAATCAAATCTCTTGCACCCCAAACTTAGCAGCATTAAATAGATCTTAACGTCGTCTCCTAGGAGAATGATAGCACAAAAAAAAAAAAACTGTTAACTTTAGTTACAATGCTAGTACAGGGGAAAAATTATTATGTTAATACTTGGAGCTGTCAACATACGCTATTCTGAAATTCAAGAAATAACTGGATGTTATTCACACCTATAATTTGATAACTGTGCCATTCAACTTTTAAGAGCAAATCATCTTCACATAAGACATTAGTATTCCTCAAGGATTTGAAAGGACAACGGTTTACTCCTCAAATTACTGTAACCAAATGACTATCAAGAGTTTATGAACTTTTTAATATGTCTGTATTTATCATATTTTTTGTATTTTGTATTATGTAACTAAGTGGTTATGTTTGTTTCTACCATACTAGGACTTGCTGTTTAAATACCAATACTGTGGTAATTTTGTTCGTAAACATTTCTATGGTAGTTCATTCTTCACTATATCCAAACCTCAACAGATGCAACAAAATTTATATGTTTGCATTACTGATGGTCTCGAAAAGGTGCAGTTAGTATGAACTTTACTTCATCATTGGAGGCACAGAGAGCATTCAAATCTGAAGCTCACACAGTGCAATATATTCAAGGTGTACCAGTTGGAACCAAACCTGATACAGTAGATACATTTGGTGTAAATTGCTAAAAACAAGATTCCAGTAGGGAACCAGAGTTTGGTCACACACATAATGAGAATATCACTTAATAAAAACTGAGTGTACAAGATCTCAGTCTTAAAAAACAGCATTTCATCCCAGTTAGGCGGTGGCACCAGATGGAATGTCATACCACTCCAAGATGCTGGTTAGTACACTGTAGAGACCATTGCAAACCACCTTTGTCGCACAATGAAGTGATAGTGCACTTTATCTCCACTTCCTATAACTTTGCATGATTATTACTAGCCTGGTGAAGGCGCTGTAAGGCAGACCCCCTGACAAGGGGGTGAGAGACATGTGCCAATACGAGAAACTGCATGTTAGTGTGGAGGAGGATAGTGTTGTGTCTGATGTACGAGTTGCAGGAATGTTGAGGATGGGACAAATATCCAGTCCCCGAGCCAAGGGAATTAAGAGCTTAAGATCAAAATCTTTCGACCCAACTAGGAATCAACCCCAATGACCAAAGGCTAAGGCACTCACTACTCAGCCATGGTGCCAAACATCACTTACTATGAATGCCTACCAATACGGAACCATAATTTGGTTACACCAATTGAGAATATAGGTGTGAATTGTATAGATATCCTAATGAAGATGGATCATCCTTTCCGAATCCTCACATTCAGAACCATAATATTTTGGAAATATTGAGCTAAACCTGCCCTTGATGTAAAAAAATAATTCTCCTGTCAATAGAAGTCCTGATGAAGTTGGATCACACCACCAGCATCCTCACACTTGGAAACATAATATTTTGCAAATATTAAGCTAAATTTGTCCTCGATGCCCAACAAATTCCTCGGTCAATAGCCACCATCTTATATCTAAGTGCCGAGGGGGTGAAACGCCACATATCATTGCTGCTCCACGAACACAGAAACTACCATGCTGAACGAGAACTAGAACTCGCTTCCTTCTCTGAAAATGCGTGTGGTAGGGAATTATGTCAAGCAAAGATAAGGTTAGTCTTGTAACACTTGAGGCAGACACCAAATTGGAGAGACCTTTGGCTCACCATCACCTTATTCTCCTGTTAAGCAGTCAACACAGGAAGAGAACTATCTGAGTAAAAATATTTTATATACTGGGGACTCAAACTTTCCAAGCTGCTTGCACAGTCATCCAGTTTCAATCACAGGTCCTACTAGTGCATATGTTTATTTGATTCCTATATTAGACTGACTGCATGTGTTGGATACGTTAACAGTGCCTTCAAAGGCACCTGAACTCCACAAGACATGCAAAATTTTCCACTTCCCTCAGTATACATGAATGATCAATGGTTAAGTGATGGCTTACACACAATACAGTAACCTCCTGACTGATTATTCAGCTAAATGAAGGGAAAAACATTCACACACACAAAAAAAGATAAACCAATTTAATGAAAATTCATGGAATAACTTTACTTTCTTTATACACACAGTGATAATTTCCATCCCACTTTTTTGGTCAAACTACTATGGAAGAGCGACTTCTAACTACTGTATACGCAGATATTAAAAAAACTTTTATGCTTTAAAGGTCCTTCGCTATCATATCACATCTGCATAGAATCCTCCACTTTTCTTTTCTTAAAACTACAGGACAATTTGTACTCCTATTTCATAATCTGCTAGGGGTTGCCTTACCCAGGCGGTAAAGATGTGCTTGGTTCACCTGGAGGGATGTGGATTCGACTCGCCATCACAAAGATATAGATGTTGATTCCCATAGGGAACCTGAAATATTTGTCCCGAATGAGTAAATTTATAATACCAATATAAATGGTTTATTATTGGACATTATAAATTTTCCAGTGAACTCATTCTTGGTTGCCAGCGTTTCGCCCCTGTGCGCTAAGTTGGGCTCATCAGTAGGTACTTAGCACACCCACGAAGACGCACGACTAGTGCATACCGTGGAGGCCACTGCGTAGGCTACTTGGAGCCACCGGCAGTGCCAATGCACTATGAAAGACTTTGTCTCATTACCAAAAATTGATGCCCGACATCAATAGCTTAATAGCTCCAAGTAGCCTACGCAGTGGTCTCCACGGTATGCACTAGCCATGCGTCTTGGTAGGTGTGCTATTTACCATCTGATGAGCCCAACTTAGCACACTGGGGCAAAACGCTGGCAACCAGGAATGAGTTAGCTGGAAAATTTATAATGTTCAATAACGGACCAACTATATTGGTATTCGGGAAAGTATGCACCCCAAGATAAGAAATTAGTGCTTGATGAGGGAATGCTGGCGCAGTACTGTACCTAGATAGTTTGCCTGGATTATATACCCTGAATATTAATCCACTTGCCTCGTATTTAAAAGGCCACCAAGTTAACTCAGAAATCAAATTTAAATCTACTGACCCACGAGTTTATAAAGCTCTGCACTACAGTAGGACACAGTTCAAAACAAAACTTATTATCATACAGCAGGAATATTTTCATGCTGTATTTTTAATTTAGCATGCAGAAGATTTGTACTCACCGGTAATGACACTTCAGAATGAAAATTTGAAGTGATAAACTTCAAAATACTCCGGGATATGGGGAGACAGTTATCTTTGCTATAGTACAATTAGGTAAGAGACTTTTGAACTTGAGACATTAGAATGCAGTGCTAAATAAGCCTTTATATAATCGTCATTAGTTGCAAACCACCTAACATCACCTACTCGTGTTGTCTATTGGGATTGGACAACTATTTTCAAGTGTTGTAATTGTTTCGTGTGCAATAACTGAAATGACAGGGGCCATAATATGACCTACAAGAACTGAAAGCTGTGACAGAGGACGATATTCATATTTACAGTTTTCTGAAGTATGTCGGACTTTTCATGGTTTCCAGTGAATGAATGAATGAATGAATGGACTGTTTTCCCCAGTCAATCATATTCAGTCACCTTAATCCTTTTTCACACCTTTTTTGTTGTTGTTCCTGTGCTAAATTAACGATGCATTACCTCACTATCACTTTCGGAAGACAAGCTATAAACCTTACTCGAATCATCATGTGCATTCTCTCCATTATCACATTCACTCACTTCTGGTCGGTAAGGCTATCTGTGACAGCTGATTGTGTTGGGGAACAAACCAGCCTTCATACAATTAGTTTCCTGCCAAATATGCAGCTTATCTTCACTATCAATGAGTAAGGTTGTATCATCAGTATATGCAATATATTACATTTTGTGCCTAATACCAGATCTCTAGATTTTAAACCTTATCTCAAGGCAGTTTCAAGTATAATGTTGAAGTTGGGCAAACGTCGTCGTCGTCGTCATCATCATCAACCATCACCGGTATAATTCTAGGAGTTGCTATACATGTTTTAGCTGAAGTCAGATCCAAATATAATTTAGTACTTAGAACTGTAAAACATATTAGTTTATTATGGATACTGAAATATTTCACCCCTCTCCAGATTTCTTTTCTTATAACGCTATCACAAGTCTCAGTAAACTCTATAAATATAATGCATACATCTTTTTAAAACTTCCAGCATTTTGATGGTTTCGAAGTTTCATCATAAACACACTCCTATGTATGGTAGTAATCTCTTCAAAATTAATTTTGGGAAAACTTTGAGAGCTGAATCGAGAAGATTTATGACTCCAGATTTAAATGTATGAGAGCGAGTCAAAGGAAAACCATAATCTGCATACATAGCCACTTCTGCACTGCTTTCATATAAATGGAATGTCCTCCTCCCAGGACCTTCTTGAGTGGCCTCAACATGTGGTAATCTCTAAAGATGAAGTATAGTGAATATGGTGGATGTGGAAGACACTCGAAATGAAAGTCTTAGAGGGTCGCAACTATTGCATGGGTAGTATGGAACCGAGCATTGTGGTGCTGCTGCTGTGACAGACACATATCACCATACTGAATCCTCATTTGTCAATGAACTTCAATAGTTTTCACTAAACAAAAAACAGATAAGTTCTTTTAAGCATGTCTGAAGTTGGGTGGCCATTGTTACAATGGTACTTTGATAGTGTTTGCTTGTCTGCACGGTGATGCTGTTGTCTACGGGATATTAATTAAAAGCCGGTGTAACAGTAGTACCAGACAGAACTATACCATGACATTTCAAAATTTGATGACAATTTCAAGGTTTTCATATGACTTGCCCTCGTATATTACCATATTTACTCTCGGACATTTTTCTCTGAAAATCCAAGCTTCAAAATTGGGCTACGATGTACAGTATATGCAAAAAGTTAGTAAGTCAAACTTAAATAGTTTTTTAAAGTAATAAAGCCTTACGATTTTACATAATAGTTTGCATTTTACAAAGGGCACTAGGAAAGTTTTGCAATACGCAAAAACAGTTGGCTGGACACCCCTGTTATGGTGAGGGATGAAACGAGGGGTGAAAACCGGTCTAGAAGACAACAAGGCGCGAGTTTCACACCAGTTGTTACCAAGCAGTGGGACTGAAAGGAAGTTAAGATGTCAGTGTGGTCTAAAGGTGAATATCGCGCAATTATCCGCTACAATTCTGCTCGTGGATTAACTGTTGACCAGTGTCTGGAGGAAATGACTCCTGTGCTGGGGAAAGACTGTCCACATCGGACAACAATTTTCCGCTGGTACAAAGAGTTCCAGAGGGGAAATTTTGGGGTTGAAGACGATCCTCGTTTTGGGCGACCGTCTGAATCCGTGACTGAGGAAAACATTGAAGCTGTGAGGAAAACGTTGCAGCAAGAGAGGCGGTTGACATATCGGCAGGTAGAAGAGACCCTCCACAACCATGCACCAGCTATTCATTCAATTCTATACGACCATCTCCATGTTAGAAAGGTTTGTTCCCTTTGGGTGCCCCATTCACTTTCAGAGGAACAAAGGGCACACTGAGTGAAATTGTGCCGAGAAAGGCTAAAACAGTTTGAAAATGGGACTTTGCGTAACGTCAATAGCATCGTTAACAGATGACGAAACTTGGCTTAAGTCCCAACAAAATCCCAGAACAGAAGATGAGGGTACTCCGGTGACTGTGCGAAAGTCAAGGTTAATGAAGAAAAGGACGATTGCAGTATTCTTCACTAAACGGGGCATCCTGACTCGGGTTGTGCTAGAAACACAAAGGACAGTTACTGAGAAGTGGTACAGTGAGACTTGTCTGCCTCAGGTCATCCAGGCTCTCAAGCAGCTCCGTCCAAGGTCACGGCTCAACACTTGGCTCTTGAATTATGACAATGCTCCAGCACATCGTGCTAATGTAACAATGGATTTTCTTGCCAGATCAGGGTTGACTGAGCTTGATCACCCTCCATACAGTCCTAATCTTGCCCCATGTGACTTCGCACTCTTCTGGCAGCAGTGTGAAAATGTAACAGAAGAAAAGTGTCAGAGTTGGTTCAGTGACTGGTTTCGACGTATGGAGAAGTGTATTGAGTGTGGTGAAAATTATTTTGAAAAAGTCTAAAGCGTTCACTCACATTGCAAAACTTTCCTAGTGCCCTTTGTATTATATTATGTACTGTGACAAGTTACTGAATATTAACAAAAGTATTTAAGTTTATAGGATTCCATTTGTAGCCGAATGTGCTCCTGTGCCACTTCTGCTTCCATTTCAATGCAGAGAAAAAGAAGAAAATATATCAATCCTTTCCCGACACTCGTCATGTAATAACACAATTTTATAATTTACGGGTATATCTTAAACTCTTTATTGAATGTTAATTTAGTTTTCCTAACCTCCGTCACCATGGAATTCTTGACCTGTGGCACGATTACCATATATCTCTGCAAACTGAATCACTTAAAACTTGAAACTTGCTGTAAAATGCTTCTACTTATTCCTATAAGCACAACAGTGAAGCAAATTACGGTATCATTATACAGAGGACTCAACCTTATACCTTACATTTCATACATACCATACAATGTTACACTGAAATTGCAGCCAGTTCAACAGTGTCACATTCCAACTAGTTTATTAGGCCAGGGAGTACCCTTGGATCTGAAATTACCTACCTGTCTTTCACAAGGAGAGAGAGCTGCTATGACAACGATAAGAGGAGGATTATGGAAGCAAGTTTGACCTTGAACTGAGAGTAGGCATGCATGTCACAGGGTGTATCTTGTCATATTTATACTGATACAGGAAGTAAACCAGATGGGAGATATAGGCAGGCATTATTTTTCTCCCTCAATTCCGCACAAAAAATTAGGGTGCGAGATATACACAAGTAAATATAGTAGATGTCAGACTCCATCCAAGCACTATAGTTCAGTTCCTATGAATTTCGACTTGACAGTTGAGCGCTGCCTTTTGGCGGAGGCTAAGTGAATTAATAATCAGCCAAACATAGCGAGCCGATCGTTCTGATTACCGGTGCTGTCGATCTGTTGTTTACTATAACCACATGCTATCAGCTGTGTGTTGAATTGTGCTCAGTTATTTTCAAGGTTTTTGTCAGTTCAGTCAAAGCACTAACAATGAAAACTAGAAATAATGAGTTGTTTGAGTACTTGAAGGAGCACAATATTTCGGTTTGTGATAGCTTGAGGAAGGGGGGTGATCTCAAGCATCTTGCGAAACAAAACAACTCCATGGGGAGTAACATTTTTTGGAACCGAAGAATTCACTTCTCCTTTAGCAGGTTGGCAATCCGTATTTGCTAACACGGCGAGACCATGCGCCTGGTCTGCCACTGCTAAGCAGAGTCCTGGAGGGGCGTGTCAATCCAGCTGATAAGCCCAAATGGCACGTCTGAGCGAAACTCTGCAAAATGCACACGGCCTAACCACCCAAAAGCTGGTTCTATTCATGTGATTGTAAGCCCTAGTACCCAGTTTACTTGGTGGATGAAATAGCCAGGAGGCATGGGCATTAAGCTGTTCGCCTCCCACCATACCATTGCCATTTTAACGCCATATACCTGATTTGGGCCCAAGTGAAGGAATAATTAGCTGCGAATAACCAACTCTTCACAGCTTCGAAGTTTTTTTTTTAAACAACTGGATTTAAGTCGCACCGACACAGGTAGGTCGTATGGCGACTATAGGATGGGAAAGCGCTAGGAGTGGAAAGGAAGTGGCCGTGGCCTTAATTAAGCATTTGCCTGGTGTGAAAATGGGAAACCACGGAAAACCATCTTCAGGGCTGCTGACAGTGGAATTCGAACCCACTATCTCCCAGATGCAAGCTCACAGCTGCACAACCCTAACTGCACAGCAAACTCGCCCAGTAGCTTCGAAGTTGAAGACTTCTTTGGGAAGCCGTAGGCCGTGTAAGTGCGGAAGACTGGAACAAGGTTGTGAGAGACAATCCAATATAAGTGAAGCTTGGGAGGGAGAAAGTATCACAGATGATTATGTTGAAGACATTATTATTGTATAATCCTGAATACCACCCGCCACCAAATAAGACCCACACCCTAAATTTGAGACGGCAAAATATGGAAGAAAATAAAAAAACAAATAACATAATACCTATTTAATTTTCTTCAAATATAACCAAAAATATAAATTCAAACAGCTTACAATTAATAAAATCATCACAAAAATTGTAAACAAAATCTTTCCAATACTCAGATCATTCACAATTCACCATCGTCATCTGAAGTTTCACCATAGGAACTTAGGTCGCTGGTATCTTTCCACAAATAGTCGTTCTCACTACCGTCCACTGAATTTGAAATTCCACATTTCTTAAACCTTTTGGACACTAGACCGTTGGGAATGCACGCCCATGCGGTCTTGATCCAGTTGCATATTAGTCCCACTTCAGGCCTCTTCACTCGTCAGGTTGGTGTTAATGCGTGATCACCATCAGACATCCATTCGGTGTACAACTGTTTCATTGCAGTTTTGAAATGCCGGTTCACGCACACATCCAACGGCTGTAGAATAGAAGTGAGTCCTCCAGGAATTATCGCAAGATCGGTTTTCCTTTCTTCATCATATCTTTTACAGCGTCAGTTGTATGTCCTTGGTGACTGTCCAACACAAGCATGTTTCGTTTTTGTAACAAAGCTCCCGGGCGACGTTGCCAAATGCGCTTCACCCAATCCTCAACTAAACACACTGTCCATCCAGCCGGACTCATGTGTTCTTTTTTTGCTAGTGGCCTTACATCGTACCGACACAGATAGGTCTTATGGCAATGATGGGATAGGAAAGGCCAGTTGGAAGGAAGCGGCCATGGCCTTAATTAAGGTACAGCCTGTGTGAAAATGGGAACCACGGAAAATCATCTTCAGGGCTGCCGACAGTGGAATTCGAACCCACTATCTCCCGGATGCAAGCTCACAGCCACGCGCCTCTAACCACACGGCCAACTCGCCCGGTCTCATGTGTTCTAACAATAACACTGGACGGCAAGTTTCCTTTCAGAAGTGTTTTTCTTTTCAGAACCACATATGGAGGGAGTTTGGTTCCATCCGCTAATACGCACATTACCATGCATCGTGGGGGAACTGAGAGAAACCTCCTAGTAGGGTGTATTTGCATGTGATATTGTTATACATCCGGGTGTCTCCTGGGCAACGGACTAGGACTTTTCCTAGACGGCTGATTCTCACACTCCAGAAGTACCAAGATCAATTTCAATGGTTAATAAACCCCACAAATAGTCCTTTTCAGGACCAAAGCTGACAGTTGTATCAGTTAACATAGAAGGCATAACATCAAACAAGGAAACCCTATTACAACAACTTTGCCAAAAACACAGGTGTGACATTCTCTGTGTTCAAGAAACTCACAGAAGTAGCGACCAAAGACGACCAAGAGCGTTAGGAATGCATTTGGTAGCCGAGAGACCACATGAAAACTATTCACAAGGCCAGAGCTGAACGTAATATCTACCTCATCTACAGACAACAATGATATAGAAATCTTAACAGTGGAACTATCGAACTGTATCATAACATCTGTCTATAAACCACCGAGCGTTCCATTCCACTTTACTGATTCAGCTGTAGGGCTAGAGGAGAAGGTTCGTGTCATCGTGGGAGATTTCAACAGCCATAGCTGCTTATGGGGATATAGAGAAGACAATGAAGATGGTGAAGCTGTGATTACGTGGTCAGAATCTAGTCAACTGTCCTTAATACACGACATTAAACTTCCCGCTTCTTTCAACAGTCGTCGATGAAGACGTGGATACAACCCAGATCTCATCTTTGTCAGCGATGCTATATCACAGCAGTGTGTGAAGTCTGTCTGCGAACCTATACCCAACACACAACATAGACCCATTATGTGCCCAGTTTTCTCAGCAGTTCATCCACAATCTGTGCCATTCAGAAGGCGGTACAACTTGAAGAAAGCTGACTGGTTGAAGTACACAAAGCGCTCAGATGAAATGGTAGCAGACATCGAACCTGTTCCAGAGGTATACGATGTGTTCATCGATGCCGTGCAAGAATGCTCTCGCACATCAATCCCAAGAGGCTGTAGGTCTCAGTACATACAGGGTCTAGACGCCAGTACAGTAGATAAATTAAATGAGTACCTACTGCTCTATGAAGAAAATCCCTTCAGTGAGGACACTATTCAGGCTGGTCAACAACTAATCCAGTCCATGGGTGAAATAAAGAGAGAACGTTGGGTTAAGCTGATGGAAGAACTAGATATGGCAAGAAACAGCAGAGAAGCTTGGAAGCTACTTAGACGTCTGAACAATGACCCCACGAAAAGTCCTCTACATAGCAACATTACTTCCAACCAGATAGCTCATCAGCTCCTAATAAATGGCAAAACAGATAAGCAAAAAAGACCACCAAAACTTCAAAGAAATATCGAACAAGAAACATCCAGTCTGTCCAATCCCTTCACTATGAACGAGCTGGAAAACACCATAAAAATGAGCAAAACTGGCAAGGCAGCCGGTCTAGATGACATGCATATGGAGCAAATACAGCACTTTGAGAATGCTACCAAACAATGGATCCTACAGCTTTTCAATAACTGTCTGGAACAAGTCAAATCCCTAAAATCTGGAGGAAGACTAAGGTGGTTGCAATCCTAAAACCTGGTAAGCAGCCTACGGATCCGAAGAATTTCAGACCAATATCACTCCTGTGCCATCTATATAAAATTTTTGAAAGAATACTTCTGAACCGTATAACACCAGTGGTCGAACCTTTTCTAATCCAAGAGCAGGCTGGATTTAGACCAGGAAGGAACTGCTGTACACAGATCCTTAATCTGACACAGCACATAGAAGATGGATTTCAACGTGGTGATATTACTGGAGTGGCTTTTGTTGATCTCTCTTCAGCATATGATACTGTACAACACCAGATAGTTCTGAGGAAGTTTTACCATCTTACTATGGATTTCAGGCTCGCAACGATTATTGCCACGCTGTTGCAGAACCGACGCTTCTTCGTTGAATTTCAAGGACAGCAGAGTAGATGGAGAATACAGAAGAACGGCCTCCCACAAGGCAGCGTCCTAGCACCAATGCTATTTAACATATATACCAACGACCAATCTCTTCCACCTCACACAAGGAGCTTTCTGTACGCAGATGACCTGGCCCTGGCAACTCAAGAGTAAAAACTTTGAGCAAGTGGAACAAAACCTTACTGCTGCTTTGAAGATGCTCTCAGATTATTATGAGGAAAATCACCTCAAGCCAAACCCATCGAAAACTAGTGTGTGCGCCTTTCATTTAAAGAACAAAGAAGCCCTGCGGAAGCTGTGTGTGAATTGGAAAGGAATGGAGCTGGAACATAGCAATACTCCAGTTTACCTTGGTGTTACCCTGTATCGTTCGCTGACCTTCACCACACACTGCACCAAACTCGAGGCAAAAGTTTCATCACGAAACTGCCTATTGCGTAAGGTAACTGGTTCTGGATGGGGTGCCCACCCCCAGACAGTAAGGACAACTGCCCTAGCACTCTGCTACTGAATATGCTAGTCCCGTGTGGTATAAATCAGCTCACACAAAGAAAGTCGACATTGCCTTGAATGAAACCTGCAGGCTAATTACAGGCTGTTTAAAACCAACACCCACACAGAAGTTGTATTCACTTGCAGGTATAGCCCCACCTGATATTAGACGTGAGGTGGCCGCTAATATCGAGAGACAAAAGGTTTGCAGCATCTCAGCCCACCCCCTTCATGAACATCAGCCACCACCAGCTCGACTGAAATCCAGGAAGAGTTTTCTACAGTCTTCTGCTCCACTTGATTCTGACCCCAAAAAGGCCAGGGTTAAGCTATGGAAACAAAGGTACCCAGATCATCTGGAACGTGTTGAAATTGAAGAGAAGTTGCCACCTGGTCACGAAGAGGGATGGTGTATATGGAAGTCATTAAACAGACTGCGGACTGGCGTTGGAAGATCTAAGGACAATCTTGTGAAATGGGGCATCGTGCATGGTGGGGACTCATTATGCGAATGTGGAGAGGAACAGACTTCTACGCACCTCTTGCACTGTCGTCTATGCCCAGATTCATGTACAGGGTTGGAATTGGCACTGGCTGGAAAAAATGCCATCAATGTAGCCAAATACTGGTCACAACTTGTGTAAATAATGTATATATAGTGTAGATATTTTCATGTAATACTTCCTTTCTCCTTTTTAAAATTTTTTTTTACAATTAATTTGTTCATATGTCTTTCATTTTTAGTGATTAACATACTTCATATTTTTATTATTTATTTTTTTTAATTGTATTTGAATTGATTTCTTATATATTGGTACCTCTGACACGAATAAATAAAAATACCATGCATCGTTGCTTTTTGTTACCAACTCTTCTGATGGTTACACTTTTAGAACCCTTTGTATCCAGTGTATTTTCCAACGGCATTTCAAAATTTACAGGTGTCTGGTCAGCATTACCAATTTGCGACAGCAAATAAGAATTTTTGTTTCCCCAAATGAATAATGTGATGCTGAAAGGCCGTTAATTTTTCTTCATACACCCCAGGGAGACGACGTGAAACAGACGTATGTCTCCGAATGTACAATCCCTTTCTCTGATAAAAGTTTCGGATCCATCTGTGGCTTGCAGTAAAACCCTGTCTTTTGAGATCTCTAGTGCTTTCAATTAACACATTTCACTAGAAACACCATATCCTAACTCACGTTTTTCTATCACAAATTTGTGGAGACGTTCTTCAATTTCCGGAAACACTGCACTCTGCGATCGTCGTTACTTTTTAGAAGTTTCTCCTTCTTTCGCCAATCACGAAGACACGATTCATCAACATCGTACTTTCTGCCCACGATTTCCATATATTTCAGCTTTGCTTACAACTTCAAGTTTCTCACGCACAGTAAATGACTGCAGACACCGTTTTGAATCCATCGCTTACTATCGAGACAACACTTGCACGGGACAGATACGGAACTCGAATGTGAGCGAGGTAGACTTCTGTAACCAACAGTCTCGACTCTCGCAAAGTACGATATCCCGTGAGATCAGCTATTCGCACACCCAGCATGCCAGCAACACTTGTGAAACAAATGATGATTGAGCATCCGCAGCAGCGGCTTTCATATTTACAACATATTTACCCATATTCTTTGATTTACTGTATTTCATTACCTTACATTTTGCGTTTACATGCCACTGTAACTGTATTGAGAAAAAAATCAATCTTGTTTTCTAGAACAGAACTAAAACACAGTAAGACCTGAATGCTCATTTACATGTGGTATATTGAGTACGGTAACCACATTCAAATCTATTTCAATACTCCATGTAAACATAGTAAATATTTACGAGAATGAACGGCTTGAATATGACCCGCACCCAAGATTTAGAACCATATTTTGGGGGAAAAAGTGCGGGTGGTATTCGGGATTATACGGTATCTCTTACAGTCAAGCGAGAGTGAAACCTCGACAGACGATGACAATGCTGACAGTGACTCACAAATGAGTGGTGTATTCCCTTTGTAGGATTCTTCCTTTCTCGTGTTTTTTCGAGCATTGATCTATTTTTATCTTATTATCTTATCGTATTATGTTGTGTGTTATTGTTCATATTATGCGAGTTATGTATGTTACTACAGAGAATAATTGATTCTGGACTGATATTCGAGTATATACATTTCCGCTCGTGAATCAGCTGTTTGTACTCTTAACAATTTGGCACCAATGTCTGACTTCCGCTTAACTGTCAAGTCGAAACTCATAGAAACGGAACTATAGGAATGGTTAAAGAATTTAAAATATATTTTATCAATTATTACTGAAATACTTCCTCACTCTGCAGTATACTGTTTTGTTAAAACGTTTATCACAACAAAGGACCATGACGATGGTGGTGTATGCAAGAAAATTTCTATATGAAAACTATTATGTACCCAACAAACAGGTTTTCCTTGGATTGATACTACCATTCAGGTAAAAATAATACTGATGGGTTTGATAATATTTCGTGCGTGTTGTGCTGTAACCATTTTGAAGCATATCCACATCAAGAATCACAGTTATGTAAATCTGATAAGTCTTCTGAAGTGAATGTACCTGAGGAAAGAATTCACACATTTATTTTTAGATATCCATGATTAAACTTCACATACATTCTAAAGGATCAAACTGCTCTAGACAAATCAACTGTATTATAGTGAGTGACACCAACTAGCTGGAGAGAATTACAGATGAGGTTATGGATTAGGGTTACCAGGTCTCCTGTATTTCACATCTATTTTCTGGAGTCTCTCGGCTCATGTATTAAAGAATTTTTGTCCTCTATTTCAGTTATCACTGCCTTTCACGGATAGAAATATTTTCGAGAGATTGAATTGGACATCGTAGGCCTAGGTTTCTTTTTTAAATGTTGGCAGTGTGTCAGAAATTACAATCAGATATGATTAATTTGTTTGCACCTTCCGTTTGCTTCTTTTACTATTGAGCGTCTTCAAGCATGGTCATGTTTTAAGCTGTTAGGAACAAATGGGCACTTTTTGATTTTGTGAATATATATGGTGACGATGAGATAGCAAAGGGATAGGAGTGGGAAGGAAGTGAACGTGGGTTTAATTAAGGTACTTGCCTGGTGTGAAAATGGGAAATCACGGAAAACCATCTTCAGGACTGCCGACAGTGGAGTTCAAACTCACTATCTCCTGAACGCATTTGTAAATATCAATAAACTGTTTACTGTGTTCTGGATGGTGAGTTAAACAGAACAACAGAATAACAAAGGAAAAGGTTAACAATGAGCAGACTGATTTACGAGACTGAACTAATAAAGTTGAAATGCAAATTGTTACAAATTTCAACATGACTTGTAAGAATTTTTCAGGTTTTCATCAACCAATGTCAATTTTTTTAATACGTGAAAATCAAGTTGTAAATATACATTCGGTAAATGTTTGAATGTCACTCTAAACAGCTGTATAAATTAGCAGTATATTTAAGAGTAAAAGCCCTCTAGAATACTAGAAAATGTTGATAATGTTCTGTTCGAGGTGGCTTAGCAAAATCTCCCTTAATTTTCATTTTTAAACCTGGCAACCCTATTATGGATATAATGATCAGGTTCAAGGATCTGCTTCAAGTCAACTGGGAAAACTACAAAACTCCTAGACTGTTTGTTCAACAATATTGATGAGCAACTTGGTAACCATGAGCACATAAAATGAAACTGCCATGTACATGAATTTGCCAAAAACAGAAAACAGGTTCACTCTATTATGCCTGAAAATGAAACTTACCTGAAACAAAGCTAAGAAGCTTGACTATGTTGTTTATATTCTTCCTCTGATCATATACCTGAGATAAAACAATAGTTATTAACTGCAACATTTTTAAAAACTTAAAATTCCGTATGGCCTTTCAACAACTCAATATTTAGTCATTTGTTCACACTAGTATGGGTACAACATAGAGTAGAATAAAAAAAAAAAAAATTGCTTCCTGCACCCAGAGTAAATCCTGCGAAGATGTGTAGCCGCTTCCTATCTACCCAGTCCATTATTTTCACTCCAACCGGTTACACTTTGATGAATTTTATGGCAAAGTAACATATAAATTACTGAAGAATTAGGCAGACCGTGCTCCAAGAAAATATACCCAAATCTGGTTCTCTCTTCCACAACAACTAACCTGGTCGGGATTACTCCCAACTTGCTGACAGGTGGGCATTTGTCCTGCCCACTTGACTTCTGGCGACCCAGGATTGGATTGCAATTTCTGGGCTGCCGTCATACGAGGCTTCTGTCTTGGACCTAGAGTGAGAATGCAATCACTCTAGCATCATAGCACATGTCCAAGTATTCAAGAGTATGCAATGGGAACAACGGCTGGGTTGGGCAAGCATTGGACAAACTAAGGATGACTTGTAACTTTTAACTTCCTTCTCATAAAGGGGGGGGGGAATCCTATATGAAATTTGACAAAGACATATAGGGAAATTATTCAGAGAGGAAGAAAACAAAGAAGGGCAATAGATTTATTACCACACATTAGTTGAGGAAGATGTGAACATGACAGGCCTTTGGCAATGGTCTAATGAACATGTCCATTGTAGGCATGGAGCAAGCAATTTTATCATTGAAAGGGCATGCTGAAATGTAGTATTTTCCAGGCCTAAAAATCAAATCCAGTATAGCCTGCTTAAAAACAAATTGTTGGGTAATAATCTGAACAATACCAACAGGCATCACTGCATTCCTGGCTTACTGTACCTTAAAATTATTATCAGGATTTATTGAACAAACCAACCATGAAAAAATACACAGGCAGGAGATTTATCAGAATTCTGACAGGATTAGTATGAGCAGGCATAATATAACAGCATAGCGAGCACAAGAATAAATGTGCGGATTTCCTCGTGCTTGGAGCCAGGAGGCTCCACTATGGAGAGTGATGCTGCAAACATCAACAGCTCCAGCCAGGCTTCAGAAACATTGCTGCTTATTAAAACGTGTGTGCGCGCCTGCATTCTTACTGACGTTACAGCAATAAAAGAAAGTGCGAAACTCAGTTATATGTGTTCAGAAGTGTAGGGAATGGTCATAAATCTAGTGTCAGCAAAAACGCCAATATGTTTTGTGCCGCAATATCAATCAGGATATAAATCAAATAGTCAACACTTCTTTACATTGCCTAAAAATGAGAAGTTTTCTTTATGTGGCCTAGGTATATTCCAAAAAATGATACTCCTCTTAAATATAAATCTGTTATTTGAGAGTGCCATTTTGCCAAGGATATTTTGATTCAAGTACTCATTTTTTTATTCACAGGAAAAATGTCAAAATTCTCAGACTTTGATGGCGACTAAAGCTGGGAGCTGTTCTACATATTTTTCCAAACTTGTTGTCCTATCTCAGCTAAGCATTTGAAGGTCCAGTGGTCTCTTATTAAACGGGAATTACATGAAGATCATTTTGACAATGACAAAATCTCTAGCTGCAATATGAATAGATGAGCCCAGACATGCCAAATTTCAGAAGTAAAAAAACAGGAGAAATTTGGCAGCGAATCGCGACGAATTACGACACATCACTGATGGCATAACCTGTACTAATTCATTGTAATTCAATACATTAACAATTCTATTTGGCCTATATATATGTATTTTTCATAATTTATACGTGAATACTAAATACTGGACATACCTAAACTGTAGAAACATGTGACTTCTCATCCTTCAACATGGTGATCACATTACGACTAATTGTGGTTCAACACACCAGTAGCTGACTTAGCCCTCTTCAGAAACTCGGAACTAAATCTTTGCTCAAAGCACTTGCCTTGCTGAAATGATTTCCAGGTTAAAAGTTTCTCCAAAGTTTGTTCAGACACCAAGGATCTGAACTGTGTTTTTGTCTTTGGGACTCTGCTAAAAATCCTTTCACATTCTGCATTGCTATGTGGAATTGATAAAATAACAAGCATCACCTTAGAGAGTCTGTCATATTTAAGTACACCATCAGCTGATTTCATCTGACCTACCAATGCCCATTGAACATCAATTCTTCCTTTTACCAGGTATGTTTCTTCGAGCTCAAAGTTACAAAACTGGGAGTGCAGAATATCAGTTTCTTTATCTAAATGTTCCGTTTCACTAATCAGAATGTTCGGAAACTTGTTGATGAAAATTCTAAGGCTAGAAAATGATGCCTTACTTATAGCAGAAATATTTGCAACTTCTGCATTAATTAAAACTTCATCTTTGAACGGAAATTTGTGTAACATGTAGTCGCATGATGAAGGGAAACATTTTCTAACAGACTTAAAGAATATGCACTTTTCCTCAGACCTTCAAAGTGTTCACTAAAACAAACCCAGAGTTCCCTATCATCAGATCACAATCATCCTTTTGATTTGCTGGAGTATGATAATCTACATCAAGGAGAGAGAAGCTTTTAATAATGTGTGGTTTCGCAAACCTTGCCATCATATTCTTCAATAGTCCCTCCAAAACTGACCTCAAAAAGTGGATGTGCGGCATACTTGACTGAAGAACTACGTTTGGATTCTCAAAAATATCCATAAAACTTGAGAGAAAAAGGTATAAAGATTTATGTAAATTTGATAAAAGGACATGAACAGTTGTTCTTCACGTAACAATGCACGGCTCTTAGTGTCATCAGTAGTTTCATTTTAAAAAAAAAGTGAAACTGATGACCGGGTATTGCTTTTAACTAAGGAGTGTGGTGAAATGTTATGACAATCCCTCACCTTTTCAGACAAACAAGACACATCTGCACTTAAACTGAGCTTAGGAATTTTGTAAGTCTTCAAAGTTCCCACCATCTGAGAATCCTTACTCACAATTTCACTCCTGAGTAAAGTAACAAAAGGTCCCACTACAGCAAAATCGTATCTAAACACCTTTTTAGTGATAACCATCGAATAGGCACATGCTTCCGAATTTTTCTGATCACTGTGTTGTGTAAAGTCTGAAATTCTCTGAACTTTTCTTTCCTCTTTGCACTCTTTTCCAGATAATAAAATATATCAATTATACTTTCATCTACATTTACAGGCAAGCACGCCAAACTCTTCACTGCAGCAAGATTCATTAGGTGACAAGAGCAACCTGCAATGATTACGTTACACTTTTCCCGCTTCAAACATCCTGCCACACCATTCTTTAATCCTACCATCACTGGAGCATTATCAGCACCAAGAGCTAGGCAGTTTTTTAATGGAATGTGGAATTCCCGAAAAGTTGAGAGCAAAAGATTGGCAATGCTAGCTCCAGTAGCATCCACTTCTAAATTAGGCACAGAGAGTAGACAACTCTGAATTTCATTGAGTTCAGGCCTAAAAAATGTTACAACAATGGGATATATTTTAAAGTCGGTTTTATTGCTACCATCAGTAGCAACAGAAAATGCATTCACCTGCAAATGTGGTACAATTTTCGCCCTTTCTTCAATGCACATTTCTGCAATGATAGCCGCTGTTTTTGTTCTAGCACACCCATATCATTTAGCGACTTCCCAATCTGGAAACATTTTGCGAAATAAAGGTCTCGCATTATCGGCACAATTTACAGGCAGGTTATGTTCTATAATAAATGACGTAAATAACACCTTGGCATTCGTCACAGGATTTACATCTTGGTTTTCACACGAAAAGTTCAGTTTCTGGTTTCTTTCTAGACACTGGATACGCTCCTTATGTTTTTTCGTTCGCATATGCTTCAGTATAATACCAATATAATGGTCCGTTATTGGACATTATAAATTTTCCAGCTAACTCATTCTTGGTTGCCTGCGTTTCGCCCTCGTGTGCTAAGTTAGGCTCATCAGTTGGGACTTAGCACACCACCCAAGACGCAAGGCTAGTGCATACCGTGGAGGCCACTGCATAGGCTATTTGAAGCCACCAGCAGTGCCAATGCACTATGAGAGCTATGTCCCTATGGGAATCAACGTCTACATCATTGAAGTTAGATGGTAATGAGGAAGGATAAGATAGGGAAATGAAGGAGGGGTAGTTTAGGGTGGGTTAGGAGGGTGGGTTATTGGAGGTAGAAAATGTGGGTGGGAACTATGTAAGGCATGGAAAATAGAATTGGGGTTTTGGAATTTGGAATTTTTGAGAAGAAGAATTAGGAAGTCAAAAAGGATATTGGGTTTTTCAGAAATGTCGTTTAAATTTCTTTTATTCTTTCTCTTATTTCACTATCACTCTTCCTCGTTTAATTTATTCTTCCTTCTATAAAAAAACGACCTTCATTTCGGTTCTCCTCTTTCAAATTTTAACTCTTTTCTTGCACCAACTTCGACTACTTCAATCATAACCTAAAAATTTTTCATTTAAAAATAGCGCACTGTGCATATAAGTTTTCATTTGTTTTCCGATATTGCGCTTTTTACTACATTTTTTCTTCTCTCTACAATTGTTTTTTCAAGTCAACTGTTTTCCAAGAACTTAGCAGGAGTACAAGTACTCACTCAATTATTCTGATTTGCGTCGTATATTTTTATATACGTACTTAACTTCCCGCAACCGTGACAAATTCTAGACCTTCAAAACATTCTCCACTCTACTTTGGCGTTCGACCGCAGCGCATGACCTTGAATGTGCCGCGCTGATCACCAGGAGCTAGCGGCTTTCTACTACAAATCTATTCGTCTGCGACTTCTGTTATTTTTGATCTTCGTATATTAGTTGATAGTGTTGTGACTTTGTGCATACGGAATGTGGTATCGTGTCTTTGTGCCTATCAAAGTGTGAAACTGACCTCCAATATTCATAAACATTGTACATCTTTTTACGGCTGATGATGACCTGGACTCAGGTCGAAACCGGTCCCATTGAAATAGGAATGTGATTACTGCATTTCCTTCTTTTAAGTATTGAATAGGTTGAACCTCCTTTTCAATTGTTTAATTTTTAACATCAATAATTTCAATACGGAACAATGAAGTTTTTGTCTCTAAATTATCGTAGGGAAGCGGGCCTACCAATACAATGAAAATTCCCTAATGTAGTCTTCATATGAGAAAAGACGTTTGGTATTTCTCCATCGCGTTTCTAGGGTAACGTTAAGAGCTATGCAATTTAATGCCATCTTGCTCACAACGTGTACTCTACCTAACCTACAATTCTGTATACAATAGAGAATTCAGTAGCAAAGCACGGGTACATCAGCTAGTTTTCCATAAATCACTCTTGTACTCTCTTTTTTCAGTTTTTTTCCACTTCATTCTCCATAGCCACCTCCCTATCGTTGCTCGGTACTGCTCCACACCTACCATTGTTCTGCACACTCCACTCAGCACGTCCACTTCCTTTGCTAGCTTGAGTTAGACTGTCAATGTTAGATTGGATCAGCATGTCCAGACTGAGGTGGTTTGGGCATTTAATGAGCATGGAGCCAACAAGGACAGCATATGTTAATTTGGAGTGACATGTGGCAGGGAAACGGATGGTGGGAAGACCAAGAACCCACTGGATGGACATCGTAAAGATGGACATTGCAGATCGGGGAAGGACACTGGAGGACGTCATTAACAACAGGACGTATCTCAATAAGAGACAGAATGGAAGAGGCTCACCAACAGTACCCAGGAAACTGGAACTGTAAAACGATGATGATTCTCTAACCAATATCCACAATCTGGAAAACTTCAATACAATTACGATATATTTTTATTTACTGATCTTGTTACTCTCTAGATGTTTTATTCTAGCAAACATCATTCATCTTTGTATTTTAGAGCAGTGGGAATTAAGAAATAATCTGCATCATCAAGAAATTCTCCGAACATCTGTATATACTTCAATGGACTAGATGAAGTGAAGAAGTATGCCTCCTACATTACTTTATATACAACAACAAATTTATACAGCTAATACCATACCAATGTTTAACATTGTTTCCCATTTCTGTTGAACTACATGTATTTACTGAACTATTTTTTTGTTAAGGCACTGAAATTTTAGATAAGATGAACAGACTTTAGTGATCTTGACCCTATTCCAGACATAAATTCTACCCATATACACTCAACTCTCGATTAACCGGGATAATGCAGAGTTAAGCCTTCCCGGATAAGTAAAATTGCAGTTAACCCGCAAAAAGTTAATAGAACAGGCATACTGAAAGTACAGTTAAAATGATAATAAATTATACTACTACCCAATACGTTGCAGTAAAAGTAGCACTTAGCACAATTAATAAATGGAAAAATAAACAGCACTTTTCGTTGAAACTAATAAGGCAAAGAAAAATATTCAGACTACCTAACTTTACTGTTTCTGAAAATAATCTGTCATGGTTTTCTGCTTTTGTACAGGGAAACACTTTCTTTATTTTGCTTCTCCAGTTTTTCAAAACAATTTTTTCGGTGATGACAGCATGATCCTGGCAGTATTATCCCGACCCTTTGTAATTCAGTATTACTATAACTCCTAACACTAGTGCATTTTTAGTGTTTTTGATATCGTGGTTAAGCCGCAACGCGGTTGATCTGATTACGGTAAATCGAGAGTTGAGTGTAAAGAATTTTTCGAACATTACTTTGTTGAATTCTTTCCTACTAGGTCGAAGTTTGCTTGATATCCAATTTTATCTTACCTGCTGATTCTGGTGTTGGAATCACCATTTTGAAAATTAGTATCAGTACAATGTCACTTCTTTCTTCTTAAAAAAAAAAAAAAAAAAAAAGTATTCACCAAGATAATCTACTACCAACCAACTACAATATCTTGGATTGTAAACTTGAATGAAGGCGGAAGAGTTATAGTATAACTCCCTTCATTTGTTTACTATAAAATACAGTGGAACCTCGATTCTCTATTTTTGGAGGGACCATGGCGAAAAAAGTACAATACGGGAAAACGGAAAATCTGGAAACTAATTAAAACCATCAAAAAATCTGGCTAAGCAGCACAATAATGAAATATGCAGGCCTATAATTATAATCTTATAAACGCTCCTAAACCAACTCAAACTACAGCCTTAATGGACTTTGGCTTACTAAGCGACTACTGCTCAGCCCGAAGGCCTGCCGATTACGAGGTGATGCATGGCCAATGTGACGAATTCTCTTGGCCATTATTCCTGGCTCTGTCGCCATCTCACCGTCACATAGCTCCTAGATTACTGTAATTGTAATCAGATAGGCAGAGTGGATCTATAACCAACCCTCATATCCAGGTAAAAATGCCTGATCTGGCCAGGAATCTAACCCGGGGCCTCCAAGTGAGACGCAGGCAAGCCAGACAATGGGGCCGAGTTCAAACCAGTGGCGAAACTACTTGGAGTTATTTGAAGCAATGCCTACCCTAAGAAATATGATTAAATTATATAAATATTGTAACAAACTTATCTGCTGTTGTTATTGTGCTAAAACTACAATAATCTGTATTTATTATGTACTACAGGGTTGACAGCAGGTTATGTGCTTCGCTGATTGCCCGCTAGATGGTAACAGCGGACTACTTGTTCTGACAGGGAGGCAGCAAATAACTTGACTGAACCCAGGACTTGTGTGTAGAAATTCCTAGCGTGAAGGTGACAATTAAGTATGTATTGTTAATTGTGTAAGTGCACACGCTATTCTTTCGAGTTAGTAGGCAATCAATGCATTATTGACAATATTAATGACAATTCCAACATGGAAACAACCAGTTCATTTTCTGAGTTTTTGTTGTGTAAAACAAGACAGGCATCATCTGGCTGAAACTCATGTTTAAATAAATGTACAAGAACTTTACTAGTCTTTTGAACTTGTTAAAATGTAAACTGCTCCCTTTATGGACTTACGAAGAGAAGTGTAAAGCCAAAATCAAAACATGTAGACCTGTGTCTAATTTAGATATTAAGTATTTTGACGGTAAAGTAGCTAGAAAATTTCAATTTTCTTGGTATACATGATATTCGTGGTTTTGTTATAGGTCCTACGTGTGTTTTGTTTGGTGGTGAACAGGAATGGATTTTAAATGGGATAATTGTTACATAAACGTTCCTAGAAAAGCGGAGACGCATCCAGATTGAAATAAATGTATTCAGAATGAAGAGAAATTCCGTTTACTGAGGCGCCGGGGAATAGAATGTTCTTTATCTGAAGGTGCAAGAATTCAAGCCGTTAAACATAACGAATGATATAGATGTTGATTCCCATAGGGAATGTCCAATAACAGAGCATTTATATTGGTATTATAAACATAACAAAGTTGTAAAACTAAATCGGCTTGTTGTTGAGAGACTTGATATTGTGTGTTTTCTTGGGAAACAGGAGCGTCGATTTCCAGGTCATTTTGAAGGGAAAGACTCGATCAACAGGAGCAGTTACCTAGAGTTGTTAGATCTTCTTTCAAAACAGGAACAGTACATTCGAGATCATCTCCAGTCCACGTCAGGCTTTTAATAGTAATAATGATAATAATAATAATACTAATGTTATTTGCTTTAGTCCCATTAACTACTTTTATGGTGTTCGGAGTCACTGAAGTGCTGGAATTTAGTCCCACAGGAGTTCTTTTACGTGCCAGTAAATCTACCGACATGAAGCTATGTATTTGAGCACCTTCAAATAACACCGGACTGAGCCAGGATCGAACCTGCCAAGTTGCGGTCAGAAGTCCAGCGCCTCAACCGTCTGAGCCACTCAGCCCAGCACGTCGGGCTTTAAAGGGACATCAAGCGAAATACAGAATGAATGAATTGAGTCTGTAACTACCATAATCCAGGAGAAGATCAAAGCAGTATTATATTCTTGTGATTTAATTCGTATTCAGGCAGATGAGACCTTAGATGTATCAAGTAAATCTCGAGTCGGTGTAATATTCCAGTTCTGCTCAAAACAGGATCCCATAAAAAGATTCATAGGCTTTCATGAAAGCATTGAGGATAATATAATGTAAAAGCTTTTGAGGGAACAAATGTTTTTCTATATCGATGCTGAAGTGTGAATATTGATTCGCTTTACATTAACATTTCCTGTGATCACAGCTTCCTTTGAAAGGAGTGCGAGTACTCTGAAGAGGATAAAAACCTTCTTGTGTAATACAATGAACAATGAAAGACCCAGCAGTCTTAGAACCATTTCTATCAAGAAAAAGCCTGTGAAGGAATTAATGAATGATGACATATTGAAGGACCGTGTAATTGACCATTTTGCAACCACGAAAACTCGATATTTGGATCTACTCTACAAGAAACTTTAAGCTAAGATTTCCTGCCTACCCATTCATTAACTAATAGCTTCGCCACTGGTTCAAACATTAATTACACGAGTTAAAAATCGTTACTTTACATTCAGTTTTACCGTGATAACTTCTTTCAGGTCAGCAACCTTGATAGGCCAAGCCCAACGAAAAATATCCAATTTAAATTACGCCAAGCCAAACAACAATTGATCGCAAGTAGTATTTAATTCTCTAATATAATTAAATAAAGCACATCTGATACAAAAGCGCCAAACATAGTGGTGAAATCTCTTTTTTATTTTCCATTGTAATTTGGTCACCGGTATACTGTTTATAGTAAGTTACTGGAAGTTTTTACATTGACTTGTAAAGGGTTTGTTGAAATCGAGAATATGGTTTTGAATGTTTCGATTTTCAAAAGTTCTCAAATGCATTATATTCAATCTGCCCATCGCTAATCACAAGCAAACTGGAAAGAGAGAAGGGGGAAAAAAATCAAAACCCCAGAAATTTCAGTTTATTCATGATCTTGAGCTCACTTGAAAGCGCACTGAGACACTTGCAGCACAGCCAGTATGAGAGGGAAATAATACAAACTTTTTAAATGATACACTGTATTATAAATTTACTCACTCGGAACAAATATTTTAAGTTCCCTATGGGAATCAACATCTTTATCATCTGATGGTCTGGCAGGCATCAATTTTTGAAAATGAGACAAAGTGTCTCATAGTGCATTGGCACTGCCGGTGGCTACAAGTAGCCTACGCAGTGGCCTCCATGGTATGCACTAGCCATGCGTCTTGGTAGGTGTGCTATTTACCAACTGATGAGCTCAACTTAGCATACTGGGGCGAAACGCTGGCAACCAGGAATGAATTAGCTGGAAAAATTATAATGTTCAATAACGGACCAACTATACTGTATAAATTTACTCAATCAGAACAAATATTTCAGGTTCCCTATGGGAAACAACATCTTTATCATGTTTAAAATAACCTGAATGCAGTGCTTTGAGGAAGAATTCTATCACTAACATTCCGTCGTAATTCGCAAACGCACTCAGGAGAGTGCAACACTATTCACTTTCTCTAGAGACACTTTATATGAGATTCTGGAGATTTTGGCTATTTGTTTCGAGACTCTCGAGCGAGATAAATTCCCATCGCTATAGTGCATGGAGAGAAGTGTCTAAAACCTGTTCGGCAATACAACCGAAAAAGTCAAAAATAAACATCTAACCCTGGATGTAATGTAGATTTATAAATGCAATCATTTGACAAAACTTGTTCCGTCTTCAAGTAGAGCTGTCGGAATACACTCTGTCTACTTCCAGTTGTTGCGGTCACACTCTGCTTTATGATTTCCAAGGTTTCCCTAAATAATACCAGCTGAATGATGGTCCCTTATGGAAGTTCACTACCAATCACTTTCCCAGTATAGTCATCATAATAATTTCTTTGCTCCAGCAAGCTGGGTGCTGTTGTGTACGAGCCTCCTCCAGTTTGTCCTGTCCATCCACACATGTTGTACATGTATGCAACGCTAGTTTACATCTTTAATTTCGAGATCCTTGAAAATCTGTTTCTTCCAAACATCACGAGGTCGTCGTCTTGGTTTCTTCCTACGATCATTGTGGTCAAAGCATGCTAGAGGAGTCCTGAGGGGATCCATCCACTGTAGTGCAGTACTTACTCTAATTACCACAATGACCAGACGTTAATGCCAAGAGCCATAGGTATGGGAATGACTTCGTGAGATACAGTTTCTTGAAAAATGCTTGATTGAGTGAATCGAGGTTCTACTGTATAAAGACATAGGATCTGAATGACTTAATATTTCAAGAGCAGGATATGCAATATTTAGGACCCAAGAAAGTAAGTACAAGAATGTAATATGACTCCAGCAAGTGACCTGTAAAACATCACAGCATATAGCGTGCATACTTCCAGTCACATACTCTATGCTATACCAATAGCAATGCATAAAAAAATCAAGCAACATTTTTTTTGTCCAGCCTATGACTGGCAAAACACTGTAAAATAGAGAAAACTATTGATCGCACTTCACACACTGAAATAATTTTTTTTGGACTGTAATTACTGTACAAGAAGTCAGTGCATGGAATCCAATTATACCAATGTACAAAGTAATCTGGACATTCCAGTGCTTTAGATGACTCATAGAATAATATTCAATACAAGCCTAGCATAAAGAGAATTAGAACTCAGACCAGCTAGCAACAATGAAAGTATACACAAATTTACAACATATTGTTATGGAGGAGAAGAATCCACCAAAGCAACGCTGACCCTATGTGATGTGGGAAAAGACTGAGATGGATGATGATGATGATGATGATGATGATGATGATGATGATAATAATAATAATAATAATAATAATAATAATAATAATAATAATAATGATTGTTAGTGATCTCACTTGTTTATCTTCATTCTTTGCCAGGTTGAGAAGCTCTGACAGTAAAGTGCTGGCCTTATGAGCATGAGTTGACAGGTTCAATCCTGGCTTGGTCCAGTAGTCTATTAAAATTTGAGTTCATGTTGCGTTGCATTCATTCTTCAATCCTCTTGTAGTTCATGTGTTGATTAAGTTGAATATCGAGAATGTTCTATGGTTGATATACTTTGTATTGGTATGTTATGAGAACTCTTGTCAGTAAAATTCGAAAATTAAGTTGATGTAGCAAGATAGGTTTTAATATCAGAGTAGTTGGTGGTGACACTTCTCTCGTCTATGTACGTATATGGTCGTTATCTGTAAAGAAAAGCTAATATGAGTACAGCGTATGTATGAAGGAATGCCTGGATGTATGTGTGAAACGAAAAATGTACTTACTGTTGCTGTGGAGGTTGTGTACCGATATGTTTGGATATTTGTTGTGCTCTGCTGCGAGTACGTCTGGGGCTCGTGTGAGCTGTGTGGATGGATGTTGGTGGAGGGGATGGAGGAGTGGCTATTGTGAAGGTAGGGGCGGGGTTAGGTTTGTGATTCGTCGGTTTGTTATGACGTGTGTTTACTAATTTGAGATAGTCGTTTTTTATTGCAGGAATGACTTTGTCAAAAATGATACTGGTTTTCTCTGTAATGTCGTTAATGTTATGATTGGGGTTAGCGTATTGATCCAAAGTAACATAGAAATCTTCGGTTATGTTGGGCAGGGGGCCCTTAGAGTTTATGTTTAATATCATCATGTCATTATTGGTGTCTGTGAAGTTGTGCTTAGATTCTTCTACATGTTGGCCTATTGATGAGAAATGGTTGTGCTTTACTCCATTTACATGTTCATTATAACGGACGGTGAAGTTTCTACCTGTACGCCCAATGTAGCTTGTGTCACAGTTGTTACACTTGATGCGGTAGACACCTGATTGGTTGTATTTATTATTATTATTGACTGTTTTGGTGTTGTGTATAGTGTTGGTGCTGTTGTGTGTGGTTTTGAATGCTATTTTCAGGTTGTGCTTCTTAAAGATATTAGTTATAGTATATATATTGGTGTTGTTGAAGGTAAATAGAACATAATCTTTTTTCGGTTTGGCTGTTTTGATTAATTTAGTTTTAGGTTGGGATTTTATTTTGTGGATGATTTTGTTGACCATTTCTTTGCTGTATCCATTGTATTTGGCTATGTCGTGGATTAATTTTAATTCATTATTTCGATCTTCTATTGTCATTGGGATATTGAAAGCTCTATGTATCATACTATAATAGGCTGCTTTTTTATGTGTGTTGGGATGAACGGAGTCATTCTTTATGGTATTTAAAGTGTGTGTGGGTTTCCTATAGATCTTGTAAGATAAGTGAGTGTCATGTCTGGTTATTGTTAAGTCCAAGTAATTCAAGGTACGGTTATTTTCTGTTTCTTTAGTGAATTTAATTTGGGGGTCTAAATTGTTAAGTTTGTCTAGTATAGTATCTGCATCAGTGAATCTATTATCTATAATTACGAAGATATCGTCGACAAATCTACACCAAAAATATATATTATCTATTTCATTAATTGACGTGTATTCTAGGTGGTCGATATATATTTCTGCTAATATTCCGGAAGCAGGAGATCCCATTGGTAATCCTTGTTGCTGATATATGGTATCATGAAATTTGAAGTAGTTATTGTTTAAGGCGAATTTAAGCAGAATCACGAATTCTTCTATTTCTAAGGTGCTCAAGTTACTATGGTTTTTTAGGTTAGATTCAATTATTTTGACTGTTTGTTTAATAGGAATGTTAGGGTACATGTTTGTTATATCAAATGAAGTAAGGGTATGATGTTTTTCAATCTTTAGTTCTTTGGTTCTATTGCAAAAATCTATTGAGTTTTGTATTGTTTTGTTTGCTAAAAATGAATAATGCTTTTTCAAAAATTTCTGAATGAATTGTGATAACTTATAGGTTGGACTGGCTTTATAATTTATAATCGGTCTCATGGGTACATTTTCTTTGTGTATTTTAGGGTAGGCCCTTGCGGATGGTAATTGGGGGTTCATAGTTATAAGTTTAGCAGATTCTGTTTCGGTGAGAATAAAGTGTGTGTTCTTGAGTAGATTTTTAAAATTTCTTTGTATATTATTGGTTGGATCTCGGCGTTTAATTGAAAAGGTGTTGTCCTGGAAACATTCTTTAGTCTTAGTTATGTATTCATTCTTATCCATAATGACCGTAGTGTTGCCTTTGTCGGCTTTTGTTATTAGTAGATTGTTCTGTTTTATTTTGTTTTTGAGTTTGTTTAGGTTCGATTTATTGGCGGTATTCATGTTTAGGTTATTATTGTGAACATTATTGATATATTGCGGGATCTTTCTACTGATTTCGTGTCTAACTTCGTCTCGTATATCGTACGGAATTTTCTGTAAAGCGGGTTCTGTTTCAGTAACGGCATTTATTATATTCTGATAGGATGATGCATTACCCCAGTTATGTTTGGGTCCCCTGCTCAACATGGCCGTTTCTATATCGTCAAATACGGTTAGTGTGAGATTTTTTACGGGTGGATGGAATTTATGTTGGGAAGGATCTTTATTTTCAGTTATGGTTAGTGGTTTCGGTTTGCTTTGTTGTTTCAGTGTTTCCAGTTTTTTGTTTAATGTGTTTTGTTTCTTTATGGCTAAATCTTCTATTTTATTTCTAGAAATTTGTTGGAAGTAATTCCAATAGCTATGTGGGAGTTCATGGGATACTTCGAGATGTGTTGAATAAAGTTCATTATTGAGATGTTGTTTCTTACGATATTGGAATTTTATTTCTTCTTTTAACCAAATTTCATTAGTCTTGTTTAGTGTTTTGCATGTCTGAGCAGTTCGTCTATGTTTGTTATTGTATTTCTGGAGAAATTTCGGTGTTAAGTTGTTTGAAAGGCATTCCTTCAAGAAGGCAGTGCTTTTGGTTGCGTTCATTAGCTTGATTTTTAGGTTTTGGTATTTGTATGCATTACGTTTTGCCTGGTTGGCTTCCGTATTATTATTTATAAGTTTCATATTCCGTATTGATTGGATTCAATGTAATAGATAAGAAAAATGTTCCACCGATCAATACATTTATTGTGGATGAATTATTACACTAGTACCGGTTTGGATACAGATAACGACCATATACGTACATAGACGAGAGAAGTGTCACCACCAACTACTCTGATATTAAAACCTATCTTGCTACATCAACTTAATTTTCGAATTTTACTGACAAGAGTTCTCATAACATACCAATACAAAGTATATCAACCATAGAACATTCTCGATATTCAACTTAATCAACACATGAACTACAAGAGGATTGAAGAATGAATGCAGAGGTGCCAACTATTACGGATTGTCCGTAATAATTACGGATTTCACCTCACGATTACGGAATTACGGTCAAAGGGGATATTATTATGGAAAAGCAGACATCACGAAAAAATAATTTTGAACGGTAAAAATAAAAGGAAAAATGTTCAATCCTTTCGAGCCTTTCTCCTAAATTGTCCTCGTTTCAATGCTTGCGAGTTGGCAACGATACTTATTCGATCGTGACTTCCTTTGCTACCCACAAGCGCTGTAAAATTCATTGTGAATGAAGGAGCTCAGGCGCTGCCCTTCTCCACTATAAATCCTTCAGTAATGTCGTATTTGCTGTGTTAAGTGTACCTGGAAAGAAGTAAGGCCTACATTAAGCACATCAGCACTGGAATCGCTTATGGTTCAGAGGACGAAAATACCATCACAGTGGGAAGGATGCTTAAAGAAAAACTACGCTGAAAAGCAGCTGCTGCGTGAGAAACAACCTATCACAGAACTGACAGGTTGTGTGCACATGTTATTGTGTAATATGGTATACTTTCGAATAGATTGCTAGAGGGAAGGACAAAGGGGGTGTCATTATCGTCAAGGAAGGAGCATGCTTTGGACTTGACTCGAAATTCTTCTCGGGGGCGGAGGGCGATTACTGATAATCCACTTCAAAGGTTGGCACCTCTGTGAATGCAACGCAACATGAACTCAAATTTTAATAGACGTTTTATAACATCCATGTTTTAATGTGTTTATTGTGCTATATATTTTTAGTGTCTTATGATGTGCCATATATATTTTAATGTGTTTATGTACTCATGTCCATGTTCAATCAATAGGTTTTAGTTTATTCTAACCATCACTACTTTTAATCAGAGCTATTTTAACGCAACATACTGCAATATATCTTACTTCCATTTTTTATCAGACATCCGGATGCTCTTAAGTAACTTCTTTGTAATTTATCCCATGACTGTAAATTTGTGTGCTAGCTGATGATGGCCAAGATAGGTCGAAACCGGTACTAGTGTAATAATTCATCCACAATAAATGTATTGATCGGTGGAACATTTTTCTTATCTATTACATTTAATAGAAGACATTACGCAGGAGATTTTTAGTCATGGTTGCTGCATTTTACTAAGATAATGTCATAAGTGAACTTCAGTGTGTGATTTATTATGTAGATATGTTTTATTTAAAGGTGACCATGAGTATTTGGAAAATGAATTGAGAATTTATTGAGCATGATGCGCATATAAAATGAGAAGGGTTTTGAATAGGATCGTCGAGATAAAGTGAATAATAAATGTGTTGTTTGATGGATAGCAACTCATTGGGGTTGTGCATAAAATAATGTGATGCAGTCTTCGAAAAGATCCCGGTGATATATTTATTGAGGTGATAATTGATGTTCGTCATGCAAATGAATTTAATGGTGATAATGAATGATGTGTACTTAAGCATGAATGCAATATTTTTTGTGATTAGGTTTTCGAAGAATACTAGAGTTGCTTGTGTGATAATCGTCAAAGATGTGATAACCTAAGAGTTAATGTGAGTGAATTACGCGCAGATGTGAAGGGATGAAATAGAATCTTCAATAACAAATGACACCATGTAGATGAAAACCATGTCGCAGGTGGGATGTGTAGATATTGTTCTCAGCAATGCGTAGCTTGATTTCCTGCTAAATAAAATTCTTTTGGTAGATCATAGATTTGGTAGTGAGCACTGAATGCAGATTTTTCAGGATTGTTCGTGGAGAATACCAGAGGCTGCAGAGTCATCGGAAGTTGGAATTATTATTATTATTGATGTCCTTATTTTCAGGAATTTGTTGTCCAGATGCAGCTATTGCAGAATTTCGAAGGAGGCTGTTTTTCTAATTTGTTACGTGACTTTAGTGATTAGAGGGATCATAATGTAGTCCTATTTCCTGATTGTATATTGGTACAAGCGACAACGTTGAGAACATATCATTAGAGCATCCAAGTTGTATTTATTTTGATTTCCTGAATTAGGCGATGATTTCAAAAGATAACGGAATACTGAAAGACACGCATTTTTGGGGTTAGTGAATACGAGTGCTAATGAATAAAATTTCTTTAATTTCATTTTACTAGCCGAAAGATAACTGATGTGAATAATGAGTTTATAATGTAATTAAGCCTTCAGCATCTTGTATGTTGATTTTTTTATTTTATTGGAATTTTAAGACTGATAGCGAAGCCAACATGTTTCATTTATGTTAGGGAGTTTAATGTGGTGACAGGTAATAACCAACAAAAGTTTAGGGACTTTGGGCAGTTATAATTAGTCATGATACTCATAGACTTATGTTGCTTTTCGATGAAGTTGTAACTGTGTTTTCATATGATATGATATTCATTAAACGGAATATCCTTCCAAGAAAAGAATCATTCTGCAATTTCTCATTAGTAGGTTAAGTTTAATATCATAGTATGGTATAGTTTTAAGTAATTATTGGATGTACATTCTCATATGTCAGTCGGACTTTGAAAATCTAAACAGTGAGATTCTGTGACCAGACTCGACGAACTTGCACGTCCCTCGAGTGGAGTTCCTTGCATCTCCGCATGACACCAGCCTGGGCATAACATTAACAACTTGAATCCTGAATCAGAATATGTGAAAGGTCACAATATATATCTATATATATATTTCTTTTTTCATTTTATTCATGTCTTGTCTTTACTTTGATTTTGACTGATGATGGTCTCTGGTAAGACCAAAAATAGTTTCAACAAATATATGTAACTTTTTTAAAGGTTACAACAAACAGTATTGAATAGGTGGAAAACTTTAGCTTTTGTTTTACACTATATCGCTCTTCAATACAGATTAATATGAAATTGATTACCTATGATGAACTCATTCTTTTCTTATAGAAGTATGTGGAGGCAAAGACATCTCAACTTCCACTCTACTGGTAGCCCACAACTGACAGTTCGGCAAGCCCTGGGCTAAACTAATGGATGTAAATATTGCCAGGAATCTCCTGTAAAAGGTTTGATATGTGGTAGTGTGTGTAAATGGAATAATTTGGGGCAGAGCCTTAGGGTAAATAACCAAGGACATCTAGTTGCAATTTCCATTCAAAATACAATATTTTCCTTATCAAGAGGTATGGTACTACATTTCAGCATGCCCATTCTTCTTTCCTTCCTTTCTAACGAGGTGGTTAAAAATTAACCAAGAAATTGTTAATGGACTTGAAGCATCCTAAGGAAAGGATCAGGAGAATGCACAATACAATATTAAAACAACAAATCTGTAACTGTTTGAAAACTTACCTTTAGTACCCGAAACAGACACCAGAGTTGGCAGAGTCGTCAGGGATTTGCTGGTTGGAGGAGTTGATGGAGCAGAAGAGGTAACTGGAGCAGAGGATCCATGCAAAGGAGTACCTGTAACCAATCGAGACTCAACCTATGAAATTATTTATCATTTAGCTAATGCTGATGAAGGCTTTTAGTTGAATGAACAAGACACAACATTACAAAAAAACAGACACATTTAAAAGAGAATATACACCATAAACTCTAACTTTATGATAACATATGGGCAGCAATCATAGGCACACTGCTATAGACAGTAACACAAACACAACCTATATGAAGCTCTTAAAATCCCTCTGAGAAAGGGAAAGTCTGTCTTCACTATATTAATCATCATAAAAATATATCATTTAAAAACATGACATAAGATACTGTTAATAATAGAATTATGCTGGACTGGTATCAAAATAACAACAGGTAAAGTTGATGGAAAATTGTTACACGTTTGAAATGTGACAAGAATGGCTTAACAAAAAAACCTCACTGAACACTAACTCTTTTGCTGCTACATTTCCGGCAACACAAGAACCCTTTACTGCATTATTAAACTAAGAAATTGAAAATAAATTCATTATTTATGAATGTAAAGTCATATTATATATAAAATTTATGAAAATCATCCATTTATTGTCCTTGTGGTCCAACCTATAGTCCTTGGTTCACTCTTCATTACTAATACCATGCCAGGATGAGTTTCTTCAATGATTCCAGTAGGCCACATCAGTGGTGGGATTTTAACCTCCTTCACGATCACAAGCTGAAGACTGGGCTGATTGAGGAGCCACTTGGATCACTGTTGAAGTTGACCCAAATTAGTCTGTTGTCTAAACAACTCTGGTACAAACTGACTATCGTCATTGCTGTTATTTTCCACTGAACTATCACTTGGGCATTATCACTATTATCAACAGTTCGATTGTTCACATTTATGACAATTCAGAATCCAAATCTACTGGTGTGTGTGTCACTGCTAATGTTATTCTGCACACTTGTGATTCACAAGTAGGGTATTGCAGAGAAGAATGCTGGCAAGCAGGCGGTAACAAATAAATACAGGTCTAATATCCATTGCTTTTACTTCATCAATATTCTTAGTACATTCCCAAGAGATGGATAAACATATATGCATTATTAACTAACCCTTTAACAACAACAATGGTGTGAGCAGTAACAGGAAAAAAGCCAAGTCAACAAAAGGTGACAGCCACAACAAACAAACAAACAAACAGTTCTTCTGGGCAATCTAAGTACTGATCCTAGTGACCATTTGTACACATTCTTCTTCAAGTGTTAGGTCAGCAGTTTTCAGCTGTCTGCAGCCATGCACTTAAAGTGCGCAGAGAACTGATTACTTTCACTTGTTGATTGCTGGCTTCAGAAGTTCTCTTTACATATTCCTTGGAGAAACGTAAAACAGAACCTGACTATTTCGTTCCATTGTTCTATATATCCAGTGCGCATCCAGAAGAGCTGTGTATTCCCGAATATATGACCAAATTTGTTTTTGAAGAAAAGGCTTGTCTTAGATTTCAGAAATAGCCGCTATTTTCACTATGTCAACATCATACAGCGGCGCAACACATGCTACTCTTCAGAAGATTGCGCCTTACTTCATATAAGTGACTGACCTTCTACTTCTTCTAGATTTTACAATTTAAAATCGCGCAGTGCTAATCCCCGTTCTCTTATATTGTTTGTTCAACTGTTTTTGTGAAAGACTCATCCTTTAATTTCTTGTTTTCCTATGCATTGTTTTTTTATTTTTATTCGGCTGATGATGACCCAGATTGGGGTCGAAATCAGTACCGCTTTTGCTTATAATTAAATAAGAATGTAACACTACATTTCTTATTTACTTGTATTGAATAGGTTGAATTATGTTATTTGTTATTTCAATTTAACTGTGATACAGTTCAATACGGAACATCATGAAATTTTTATCTTTAAATTTTGGTTAATAGATGCATAATTATGATTGGAGTTTGTCATATGACTGGTGAGCCTTCCAGAAACAACTCAGGACTCATTACAGTGCTCGAAGATCGTGATGAAGATTTATCTGTGGGATAAAGAACAGGAAAAATACTCTAAGAGTACCAAAGACATTACAAGTATTTAAAAGTAATGAATTTCATATTGGCTGGTGGTGGAATTATTATAACAAATGTACATGTTGAAGCAGGTGAGTTGGGGAATGGTGACTTGGAGACAGCACTACAGTCAACTTCAACAGGCTCAAGTAAGAAAAGCCATCATAATAAAAAAAAGGATTGCACAAAGGTGTGAAAAATGAAAAAATTACAGTAGAGTCCCGCTCATCCGACCTTCGCTTATCCGACATTCCGTGTTATCCGACACTGGTAGACTTAATTTGAACTTTTGGTGGAGACTAAATTCAGGGACACCCGGTGTGGAGGGTGCGACCGTGGGACAAGCACTGGCCTGACCGCTGGCGGTAGGACCGGTTTTTCTCTCAAGGACAGGTGCAGTGAGTCTTCAGTCATTGTTCATTATAGTATTGGTTGGGTGCGGATGTTATAGTTTTCATATCCTTTGTGAGTATGGCAAGTAAACGGAAGAAGTGATTGTTTCTATGGAAGACAAGTTGAGTGCATTAAAGAGACTGGACAAAGGGGAAACTCTTCAGAAAGTGGCTTCAGATTATGATGTTGGACGTGTTACAGTGGGAGACTGGAAAAAAAAAAAAAAAAAAAAAAAAAAAGGGAAGAAATTGAAAAGTAGTGCTCTACCAGAGCAACAAGTGATGCACTGAAAATTAGAAAAACAATGAAAAAATGTGAGTACGAAAACGTAAGTGAAGCGCTATTTCTTTGGTTCACACAACACCGGGAAAAGGGCCTGCCAATATCTGGCCCCATTCTGCAAGAAAAGGCGGTGTATTTCCAGAAGGAGTTTAATGAAGGGGACCCTAATTTTACTGCCAGTGAAGGGTGGCTTGATCGGTGGAAAAAACGGTACGGCATTAGGCAGCTTAATATCTGCGGAGAAAAACTGTCAGCTAAATCTGATGAGGTTGTGAAATTTAAAAAGGAATTTCAAGAAATAATTCTTGCTGAAGGATTAACCGGTGATCAGATTTTAAATTGTGATGAGACTGGGCTAAATTTCAAGATGCTTCCATCAAAAACTCTCGCAGCCCAAGCTGAGACGTCTGCACCTGGCTACAAGCGTAGTAAGGAAAGAGTTACTGTTCTTGCCTGTAGTAATGTTACTGGGAACTTAAAAGCATTATTGCTTATGATTGGTAAAGCAAAGAAGCCTACGGCTTTTAAAAACATTTCTGTTAATGCTCTTCCAGTCCATTACACGATTCAGAAGGCCGCCTGGATGTCTGCTGACATCTTTAAAGACTGATTTTTTTACACAGTTTGTTCCAGATGTAGAAAAATTTCTAGCTTCGAACAATCTCCCTAGAAAAGCGCTTCTTCTACTAGACAACGCTCCATCACACCCAAATGAAGAGCAACTTACAGGTGGTGACATCAAAGTCATGTTCCTCCCTCCTAACGTGACGTCATTATGCCAGCCAATGGACCAAGGTGTGCTGGAAACATTGAAGAGGAAATATCGGCAGAAACTCCTTTCATCCCTGATAGAGGAAATGGACAATGGCAACGACATGATAGAAAAGTTAAAACAAATCAACATGAAAGACGTGGCATATTGGATAGCGCAGTCTTGGGAAGAAGTTGCAACAACGACATTAGCAAAGTCTTGGAACATATTGTTGAGTGAGGTTGAACATCGAGAGGTGGTACAAGAAGATATGGAAAATATTGTGCCCCTACTGAATTGCATTCCTGGCTGTGAGGATGCTACGACTGAAGATGCGAGTAAGTTGTGTGCACAAGATCAGGTGTTTGAACTAACTTACCCTGGAATTATTGATTTTGTGAATTCTAATGGAAATGAGGATGATAATGAAGAAGAACGAGGCATTGCAGAACAAGGAGAAAACGATGACTCTCGGTGAAGGATTAAGTGCATTGGAAATGGCATTAACCTACGTTGAGCAACAGCCGGAAGCAAGCGCAATGGAGGTGCTGATTTTTCGCCGATGGCGAGATCTCGCAGCAAGAAAACATGGATCAGCAGGCAAGCAGACATTGTTGACAAGTTTCTTTTCGTAAGACATTTGGATTGCTTTCGTTCAATACTGCATGCACTGTACAATTGAACTGATAATGCAATAAATAGAGTACCATAAAACATGTCATTGTTTTAGTACTAGAGAACAGCCTTCCTGTTTGTTTCAGTTCATTTTCAAAGTTGTTCTGTATTATCCGACATTTTCGGTGATCTGACATACTCCAGGTCCCTTTTAGGTCGGATAATCAAGACTCTACTGTAAATATTAAAAATTACAAAGAGACTCAAATATGTTAATTTTGTCATAACTGGCAATTTAAAGACAAATTGTCATTGGTTCAAGAAAAGTCAAAAAAATGGTCAAGTGGAATAGAATCTGGCAAATCATTGGTCACAGTAGAAAGTAAATAGAGTTGTGTATCATTCAAGTTATAGGATAACCAAAATAACACACATGACCTGAGGGATGGTGCACTGATTCCGGTGTAATAAGTCATATGACTACCAATCAACAATTTTTCTCAAGTAAACGTGATGTAAATTCTGCTATTTATCTTGCGGATGGTTCGTCAGTATCGGCAACTGGAGCAAGAGAAGAACCACTGTATTGTTAACTACCAGAAGGAAAAATCCAAGAGATAAGACTGCAAAACATTCTGTATATTCCACAACTGGAATTGGCCGTGCAGTTAGAGGTGCACAGCTGAGAGCTTGCATCCGGGAGATAGCGAGTTAGAGCCTAACTGTCAACAGCTCTGAAGATGGTTCTCCGTGGTTTCCTATTTTCACACCAGGCAAATGCTGGGGCTGTACCTTAATTAGGCCTTTCATATCCCATTATCGCCATAAGACCTATCTGTGTCGGTGCGATGTAAAGCCAATTAAAAAAACAGACACAAGATCATTGCTGAGGTAAGAAGTGATGTTACTTTATTCCAACTTCAAACTGTGACTCCAAAACAGGTAGCTAACACGGCAAGAGGTGAAGGACGACTATGTATATGGATGGCACTGTCGATTAGGGCACATAGATCTGGCTACAGTTAAGTGATTCATTAACGAACAATTGGCCACAGGGATTCGAATATCTTCATGCTCGGACGAGGTAATATACAATAATTACATTACAGGAAAACTATCTCAATTGAATTATTCAGATGCTATGCCGAGGGAAACACAACCGATGAGACTTTTTCATTCCAATCTTTGTGGGGCTATGCAAATGGCAACACCCGGGGGTAACATATTTTCTGACACTAATTGAAGACTACTCTAGATTTATTGTAGTGAGATTAGTCAAATCCAAACATGAAGTACCAGGTGTCATACACAAATATGACTTTGACATTTGGGAGAAAACCAATTTCCATTGGCATGGGCAATGGCAAAAGTACGTTTGTCAAGAACTTGAGATTTTTCAGCAGAAAGAGGGCATACAACATCAGCTTACTGTCCCCTAACAGGTCACTAACTGAATCTGCGAAACTTATGCTAATAATGTTATTGGCTTTACGTCCCGGTAACTACTTTTATGGTTTTTGGAGATGCCGAGGTGCCAGAATTTAGTCCCGCAGGAGTTCTTTTACATGCTAGTAAATCTACTAACACGAGGCTGATGAATTTAAGCACCTTCAAATACCACCGGACTGAGCCAGGATTGAACCTGCCAAGTTGGGGTCAGAAGGCTAGCGCCTCAAACATCTGAGTCACTCAGCCCGACATGAAACGTATGGTTTAGACAACCGTTATTGGGGAGAAGCTGTATTAACAGCAGCATACAGCTGTCAATTACCGCCTTCTTCTTCTTCTCTAGCCTATTTCAATCCACTGCTGGATGTAGGCCTCTTCCACATGCTTCCATCGTCTTCAGTCTTGAGACACTTGGAACCAGCGTGTTCCAGCCAACAGTTTTATGTCATCGAGCCATCTCTTCTGGGGTCTTCCAAAGCCTCTCTTGTGTTCCCATGGTCTCCAGTGAACAATCCTAGAGGTCCACCTGTTGTAGTCTTGTCGAGCTATGTGTTCTACCCATTGCCATTTTAGTCTTGCTACTCTCTCCAGGATGTCTGTTACGTTCGTTCTTCTCCTGATGTCCTCTGAATGGATCTTATCCCTAAGACTGATTCCTATCATCCGTCATTCCATGGCTCGTGTTTGCTGAAGCTTGCAAGCATTTGCCTTCGTCAAAGTCATTGTTTCCAGACCGTATGTAGTAACTGGCGCCACTATCTAACTCATGCCTATTCTGTGAGGAATTTCTGCACGTTGGTTGTCTTTTCCAAGTTTTTTTTGTGTCCAAGATAGATGTACTCATCGACAGCTTCTATATACTGGTTTCCCATTTGTAGTGGCTGACTGTCTGGCTTAGTATTTTCGTTTTACCAATGTTTATTTCCAAACCAATCTTAGCAGACACAGTTTTTAATTCTTTTACTTAAACATTAGGCCAGCGAGTCAGAGATCAATAAAACTCCAGTCGAGTTATTCACGGGAGTGAAACCTGATCATAAGTCATCTACAAGTTTTAGGATTAAAGATTTAGTCTTTGATTCCCACACAGTAATGCAAGAAATGGGATAATAAAACAGCAGAAAATGTTGTTAATTGGGTATGATGACTATTAAAAGCATATAGAATTATTGACCCTAAGGCAGCCAAGGTTTAGGTCAGCAGATCTGTGAAAATAGTCAAAGTTGACACCTGTCACACGAATCTTGTTAGCAGTACAACGCCAGAAGGGGAAACAAATGTCATCTCAAAGACCAACTTAATGAAGAGGGGCATTTCTATTGAAATATGTTCACCTAGTAATAATGCACAAGATGTTTATGAAGAATGACGACCTGGAAGAGGAATTTGACAGTACAACTGAAAGCGAAGAGAAATCCCAAAGACGTGCATCAAAACGGGAATAAAGGAGTATCACCATCAAGATTAACCTACAAAGTAAAAAGAGACTACGTGAAACAGCCAAGTACATGGGAAGAACTGCTAAAAATGGCACCCTGTGAGTGAAAGTTTTGTTCGACTGCTGCTGAACAGGAAATCTGCATTCTAAATTAACGTGAAGTATGGGAATTGGCACATCTTGATGCAAGTGCGATAACAGGTATAACTTGAAAACAATATTATCTCACCCTTGGGTAATTAATGCGGATATCGAACTCGGAATTATTATTTTAAGATTGTGACTATTATTATTATTAGTATATTACAATTATTATTATTATTATTATTATTTTTATTATTATAATTATTATTACTATTTGTATGTATGGCTATGAAGTGATGCACATCCATTTAGTATTCTTCTTCTTCCTTCGTTATGCCCATTCATAGAGCGCGTTTGAACTTGATAGTTGGTTTGATGGTTTGTGCCTTCTTATCCTCCCAAAATCTCTTCATGAATGCAGTATTATTATTATTATTATTATTATTATTATTTACGTAGTCGAATGATTGTATTGTGTGAGGTTATGTCAGGAAACGTGCACTGTATATAGACTTTTATATCAGTTCAGTTAACGTAAATACCTGTAAATTAATATTTTAATTTATTCTTACCTGGAAAAAACTTAAGAGTAAACTAGACGCATTAGTATCAACTCCACTATTGCAACCACACCAGAAATTTAATGTGCTATCAACCTACATATGCCTATCTTTGATCTACAAATTCCACACTACATCTTTACATCGTATACCTGCGAGTTTCCTAATTGATACTGACAAACTTATTAAAAGCACTTTGAAAGAAGTTCTTCAACTTCTAATAGATACACCAGACAGCATGTTATACGCCGACAAAAAGTATAAAGGACTCGGTCTTTTCAAGTGAGGTTGGGAGACTTATCTACAGCACATAGCCAAGTTCTCCACCAATCCAACAATATACACATCAATCATATCAGAGACCTCCATACAGAAACAAAGAAGTGCTTCGAAAAACTTGGCCTACTCCTGAATACTGAACGCGAACCAGTCAAAGTCTCGCTCCTGCGACAAAAACTCCGTGAAAAAGAATTCGGTGCCTGGTGTGCCTTACCACAAAAAGGTAAGGGTGTTATAGGCCTACTGTATAAGGAATACACTCCAGCCAATCAGTGGGTAAGAAAGCCCAAAGGTTTAACCAGCAGCGACTGGAGAAATGCCATAAAACTGACAGCAAATGTAGTTAAAGTCCGTGCATTACCTGGCAGGTCCCAAGACAATAACCACCGTCGGCGTTGCCACAGTGAGATTGAAACACTTGGTCACTTCTTGGGTTCCTGTCCATTTAGTGACACCCTGCGGAATTCACGACATCATCGAATAAGATCTACGATTGCTGAAGCCCTGAGAGATAAGCACTATACAGTTTACGAGGAGGTACAGGGGTTGTTTCAGACAGGGTAAAACCGGCGGATTGACACGATAGCTATATCACCGGGCTCAAGTAAAGGGTTCATAATAGAAGCCACAATTAGAACCGAAGCATCATCCACTCAACCACATGATGTACACAAGGAGAAATGTGATATATATGAACCCACAATTCCATACTACGCCGAGAAATATCATCTGGACTCCATAGATGTGTTAGGATTGATGATAGGAGCAACAGGCACCATCACTCACACATTCCACAACTTTTGTAAGAAATTTAATTTGCATAACCAATTCATTATGGACATTGGGTTAGCAGCCCTGAAAGGATCATTAGCAATAGTAAAAAATCATTTATACTCCTAGCTATATCTTTGTCCTATGAGGAATTTCTCATGGATTTCATAACCATTGACTGATACAATTTTTTATTATTTAGGCTTTACTGTAGTATACCTATTTACAGACACATTTTAAACGGCCCCTGTAATTACTAATCACAATTTTTATGTAAGCTTTGTCTTTTTTGGCAGCCTCCAAATGGGGGAAGCAGAAATAAATGCACTTCTTTAATAATAATAATAATTTGTAGTCCATAATTGTGAAACACACTGTAACTTCTAGAATGATAATAGCCACGAGAACGATTGAGAATATTCCATCCATTGTAAACTGTGTATTACGCACACTAGAATTTTCACGAAGATATATTTTTTGTAATGTATCTTTCTAGACGCCTGGCCAGGCACCTATATAAAGAGACGATCTTGAAGGTGAAGTTAGTTGCAATTAGTTAGGATTTGGAAATTAGTTATTGAGAGTTACTGTTAAGTGAGTTGTTGGACGTTATTGGTTGAAGAGTCATGGTGTTGCAAGGTTATACTTGTGACCATGTGGACGACATGCTTTTAAGCAGTCAACTGTTTTATTTGTGTTTCAATGTTGTCATCTCGATGTGCAGCGATTGGCAGTTGTCTTTAAATGGCGATTTGTGATGTGAATGTTTTGTTTTTGACAACAGTGATTAAGGTTATGTGCATGTTAATTTGTGAATAAATTAATTGTACCAACTGACAGCATCTCGTGTGCGCCTGTGTGGATATGTTAATTTTTCATCTGGAAAGAAAGCAATTTCCTGCACATGGATTTTCAAAGCAAAAAAAAGGTGGGGTTGGGAATGTCCATACGTATAAAGCCCGTTTGGTAGCTAGAGGTTTTTTGCAGAAATTTGGAGAAGATTTTGAAGAAACATTTGCAGCAGCTGTTAAAGACTATTAAAGTTTTGTTCGTTGTAGCTGCATAGAAATATCTCCACGTTCGACATTTGGATATCAAATCTGCATACTTGAATGGCGAATTAACAGAAGATATGTATATATGGCAGAGCAACAAAGTTTTGAACAATCGAGTCAGGAAAACAAGAGTATTAAAATTGCAAAAATGTATTCATGGATTTAAAAAGTCTGCTCATGTGTGGAATAAAGAGGCTCAAGAAGTTTTATTGAAGCTAAGGTTTCAACAAGGAAAGGCTGATCAATGTCTGTATTCAAGAAGAGAAGATGGTTCCATTACATATACAGTATTTCGTTATACATGGACGACTTGCTGGCAACTGGTAGATCTTCAGAGTTAACAGCAAAGTTTGGTCGAGAACTACTAAATTAAATTAAAGACTGAGGTGATGTAATCCAGATCGAATGAAAAAACAAATGGATCATTTTTATTAAACCAGAGATCAAAAATTGCGAAACTACTTGAAGACTATGGAATATCAGAAGCAAAGCCAGCAGTTACCCCAATGGAAACAAGTTTCCTATCTGCACTAACAACTGTAGTCCAGATCTAGAAAATAATACAGTGTACAGAAAGGTAATAGGATCTTTAATGTATTTAGGTACAGTATCAAAAACTGACATCAGTACGGCAGTTGGCATTCTTAGGCCGCTTGTTGAAAGATCAAAGCAAAGTGATTGGAATGCTGTGAAGCGGGTAATCTGTTTTCTTGCAGCAACAAAGGATAAGAAACTGCATTTATTTTCACACTGAAATTTGGAGTAGAAATATTATGTGGATGCTGGCTGGGCTAGTGACAGGATAAACTGAAAATTGACAAGCAAGTAGAGTAGAAGTCCGTTATTGCGAGTACGGCATATAACGAGAATCCCATTATACCGACAATATTTTGCTGTCCCTTCAAAATTCCTATATTTAACTGTGTATTATCCTTCGGTTACAGCGAGAGCCCTATTATTGACGCATCCGTTATTACGAGCGATTAAGCGCACGCGATTTTTCCGTTATAGATATTTATGTACCCCAATGATTATGTTGCATGCAATCTATATCGTTTCCTCGCTATGCCCATTAGCGAGTTCTCTCGTTGACTTTCGAAGGCGATGTAGGAGTCTATTAGTAACACTCGTCGACTGATTTTCTGTAAAGAAAATTTGAAATGAAAGACAAAATATTTTCGCAATAAATGCGTAAATAACGTGTCCGATAACAGTTCTTAACTCGTTAAAAATAAAGGCTGACTAAACGATCGCTTAATTTTAATGCTAAATACAGCAATTAAGTAAAAATGGGATACACCTCAAGATATGGCAGAGTGCATAATTGATTTCACAGGTTAGTTAATATTTTCTCACGTCTGGTTGAATTACCAACATAAATGGTCCATTATTGGACATTATAAATTTTCCAGCTAACTTATTCCTGGTTGCCAGCGTTTTGCTCTCGTGTGCTAGGCTGGGCTCATCAGTTGGTACCTAGTGCACCTACCAAGACGCTGGCTAGTGCATACCGTGGAGGCCACTGCGTAGGCTACTTGGAGCCACCGGCAGTGCCAATGCACTATGAGAGACTTTGTCTCTTTACAAAAATTGATGCCTGCTTGGCTATCAGATGATATAGATCTTGATTCCCATAGGGAATCTGAAATATTTGTCCCGAATGAGTAAATGTACAATACCACTATAAATGGTCCGTTATTGAACATTATAAATTTTCCAGCTAACTCATTCCTGGTTGCCAGCGTTTCGCCCTCATGTGCTAGGCTGGGCTCATCAGTTGGTACCTAATGCACCTACCAAGACGCTGGCTAGTGCAAGTCTCTCATAGTGCATTGGCACTGCCGGTGGCTCCAAGTAGCCTACGCAGTGGCCTCCACGGTATGCACTAGCCAGCGTCTTGGTAGGTGTGCTAGGTACCAACTGATGAGCCCAGCCTAGCACACGAGGGCGAAACGCTGGCAACCAGGAATGAGTTAGCTGGAAAATTTATAATGTCCAATAATGGACCATTAATTTGGTATTGTAAATTTACTCATTCGGGACAAATATTTCAGATTCCCTATGGGAATCAAGATCTATATCATCTGGTTGAATTACCAAAAGGTTATTTATCATGTAATTTATAGCGACTAGGTTATCATTTCTGTAGTGGCGCTTGAAGTATGTTTCCATCATATGTGTAGTAGGTTAAGTTAGGATAGGTGACGCTGTTTGAATAAGGAAACAGAAATGTTTGCCACAAAATGCAATCGATCATCTTTGGTACGGTATATTTTTCTCACTATGTGCATTTGTGAGCTCTTTCGTCAACATTCGATGGCGTAGTTGGAGTCGGTTATTAAAACCCAACGACTGCTATTCTCTAAAGAAAATTCGAAATGAAAGAGGACAACAAGTTTCGTAATAAATGCGTAAATAACGTGGCCGATAGCAGTTGTTAACTCTTTTAAAATAATGGCTGAAGTAAACGATCTCTTAATTTTAATGTTATTTACTGAAATTAAGTAAGAATATGATACACCTGAAGATATAGCAGAGTACATCACTGATTTCAGAGGATAGTTCATAGTTTCTCGCGTCTAGTTAAATTTCAGAAAGGCTAGTCACACGTAAGTTTTTAGCGAGGATAACTCATTTCTCTGCGTGCATTTCAAATATGTTTTCATGACATATATACGATTAGGTTAGGTGACGCTATTTGAAGAAGAAAACTCTGGAGTGACACCGTATTTCTTTGAATCCAAGACGATGGATTTTCCCCCTCAGAATCTCCTGTGAAAAATCAAGGATCGTCTTGCATACCACTGGCGACTTTCGTGGTAACCACGCTGCTTTTTTTCCACCCATGCACGCACACATAAAATTCGTTGACCAATGACCGCCTCTTTATTATACATCACTAGCCGTGACAACCGGTTGTACAGTGCCTGTGTGTAACATCAGTTTATCTCAGGAAATAGTGAACAGAGAATAACATTCTATTAGCCTCTACAAAAACGTTTCTCTAATCTGTTCAATGGAATCAAAACATGCGAGGCTTCAAATTCATCGAAAGGCCACGGCTACTCAGTGCGAGAATTATAACATATCTACTGTACCTGACTCTTAGTAAAATTAAGTTTTATAGACAGCAAGAATATTTTCGTGATGGATAGTTGTGAAGATACGTGGAACAGGTATTGCTGGCAAATTTTCAACGGGTTCTCGTTGATGTTATGATGTCGATTTTAAGTTAGTGGTTATTAAACACTCGGAAATGTAGAATAATTATGCAGCCGCAAGAAAACATGGCACAGGCCTAACTAAAGCCAATATTTGACGTCAGCGTGAAGACAAAGATACAAAAAATGCATTCAGTGGTCCGCAACAAGGACGCTTTAAAGAAGTCGAAAATGAAATTGTTAGGTATGTGCACACAAAAAAAACAAGGGCGGAGAGGCCATACCGTAGCGCAATAAACTCGTTCGTTGACCTTAAACGTCCGCGATTAGGCCTCTACATCACTAGCCGCTGAGTAAAAGTACTGTAACAGTTTTATAGACAGCAAGAATATTTTCCCGACAGATCGCCGTATTGTAGAGACGCATGGAATAAGCATTGCCGGCAAATTTTCAACGCGGTCTCTTTTCGGTATTATGATGCCAATTTTAAGTTAATGGTCATTAAACCTGCGGAAATAAAGAATAATTGAACAGCCGCAAAAGAAAATGCGGCATAATGAAAGCCAATGCTCGGCATCTAAAATAGTATTAAAAAATCGTACTGTACAACAAAGGCAATCATATGATTTTACGAAGCACTTTTTGAGCTTGATTTAAATTTTTTTGAAGGAAAAAGTGGGGTTCGTCTTGGATTTTAAGAAATACAGAACTGTAATTTTTTCAGAATGAAATTAAACATACACTTTCATGTAGTATCGGATTTTGAAAAATAACGAACAAGTAAGTCGCAGTGTGGATATCATCCGCGGAAATGGAAGTTCTGAACAAAATGATTGCCGTTTCATATCAATTTTAATGTGCATGGGGGTTTTCCGACTTTTATAAAAAATCGGATATAACGACAATCCGCTATAAAATTCAGACGAAGTGGAATGTAAGTCAATTAAAAGAAGTAATGCGTAATCTTCCGAGCAACAGCACGGCACACGCAATGTTTGGCACTGTCTCACAAGAAGATCTTCATATTTGGATTGTGTTGTGACTTTGTGCCTGACGGTGTACGCAGTCTGGCTCATTTAACTGTTCTCTGCTTTTCATGAACATTGTGAGACAGTGCCAAACATTGCGTGTGCCGTGCTGATGCTTGGAAGATTACGCATTCCTTCTTTTAATTGACTTACATTTCACTTTGTCTGAATTTTACAGTGCCTACCCCCGTCATTTTTATATCGCCTCTTCAACTGATATTGTGTGGACTTGACCATTAACTTCTTTCTTACTTATGCATTGTTTTTCGAGTTATAATCGGCTGATTATGACCCAGACTGGGGTCGAAACCGGTACCATTTCCACTTTTAATTAAATAAGAATGTAATCTCTACATCTCTTATTTACTTGTATTGAATAGGTTGAACTACCATATTTATTATTTCAATTTAACTGTAATACTTTTCAATACGGAACAATGAAATTTTTATCTTTAAATCCGCTATAGCGAGTAAATTTTACGCTGTTGAGAGTTCTCGCTATAACGGACTTCTACTGTATGTATTCTTGCTTGAAAAGGGGACAATAGCCTGGTCTAGTTGCAAGCAAACTTCTGCTGCAATGTCATCAACAGAAGCACAGAGTATGTTGTTCTCTAGCTAGTCAGAAGTTATTGTTGCTCAAGCAGTTAATCAAAGACTTCAGTATAAAGATTGTTGAGTCAATCAACTTGTTCGAGGATAACCAAGGTTGCATTCCACTGATTGAATCGAGTGTTTCTGGCACTCAAACCAAACATATCAATGCCTGTCAACATCCGTTATGGGATCTGCATGAGAAGGGAGTTAAAAATATTCAATACTGTCGCTCTAATATTACGATGGCTGATTTATTTACGAAACCATCACAACAGGAACCATTCAATTGGTGTTTGGAAGAATTAGGTTTCTTGGAGCACTTAACTTTTGAATCTGTGTCAGCGAGGAGGAGGTGAAGAAAAAGTTTATCTTAGATTTCAAAAGTATCTGCCATTTTTTACTACATCAATGTCATACAGTGGAGCTTTTAACTCCATATTTCTTTGTTGTACATGTATTCTCTGTGTTATCTGTTTTGAACTTAATAAAAATAATAGCTTCATAGTTTTATGCTGGAAGTAAATGTCTGTTTTCCCAATTTCATTTTTATCATTTTTAAGTAAACACAAAGTTCATCATGCACACATCTAACTATTAAGCTTAGTAAGAATTCTCTCTATCTGCACAGTACATTACCTGCTGCTGCATCCCTGCCCACCCCACATTATTACTTTCTAGTATGCTGGACTGGAGTTACATATACAGTGCAATCCTGCAATTTGTTATTACCTTTCCAGCTTGTCTCTTGTCACAGGATTTTCACCTTTCTTTTCTGCATCATGCCCGCAATCTCTCTACTCTTTCCATTCATCATTCCAATATTGAAATTATCTGATGCAAACTCAACTTTCTTCTGCTACAATTGCAGTTTCCCACTCCTGTGGCGAACCTGGGTGACGCCAGTAATTCGAATGACGCTTAAATTCATGCTCGTAGGCTCGTGCCCACGTCTCATCAACGATGACAATACTCACACGCTGGAGAAATGCATCTCCTTCGTTGCTGTTTCTGTCCAGGTGAATACCAGCCAGAGCATACTGTTGCCATTTCTGTACGTCGGTGAGTGGATGCAGAACCCAATAGGACCGAGACCAACCTCTACAGATAATTTCCAGACAGTCCATTGATAGTCTATGGAATACCACTCACAATGTCAATTCAATATTGAGGAATGAACGGTCGACCTGTGAGGTGCAAATCTGCAGTCTCATTCCGACCTGCATGAAATGTCTTGACCCTGCAAGCGATAAATATCATTGTTAATCCGTATTGAAGATACTGAATGTAGGATGCTAAAGGGTTTATTGTGTCACCTATTCAATATATTATAAAATATTAAACACTTAGGAATTTATTAATTCCATTTGAGACATGTTTCGCCCTTCATTGAGGGCATCATCAGTCAAATTACCTCCTCAAGGCAAAAATCAGGTACCTGATTAGTAATTAAATTGTAAACATTAAGATACATTACAATGGGAAAGTTAAGCAAACAAGAAAAACTTGTTCAGTGATGATACAGTTAAACAACATAAGTTTATAGATAGACGCATAGACGCATTAGTGGACGCATTAGTGCCGACTACTATGTCTATAAACTTATATTGTTTAACTGTATCATCACTGAACAAGTTTTTCTTGTTTGCTTAACTTTCCCATTGTAATGTATCTTAATGTTTACAATTTAATTACTAATCAGGTACCTGATTTTTGCCTTGAAGAGGCAATATGACTGATGATGCCCTTAATGAAGGGCGAAACATGTCTCAAATGGAATTAATAATAAATTCCTAAGTGTTTAAAAGTTTATAATGTATTGAATAGATGACACAATAAACCCTTTACCATCCTACATGTCTTGACCCATCGTGCAACCGTCCTATACAGAATGCATTCTCACCACAGGCTTCATATAATCCTTGCTAACATTCTAATGCATTTTTGCCATGGGTAACCTCGATTTCAATCCACGAATGCTGATCACCTTTTGAAAACATGCTGTAGAGTAGTGAAATCAACACTCTTTACTTCAATGCCACACAGCAACAACACTCCCAACTAAATGTCCATCAAATGCACACTACACATCGAAGCAGTGCCACCTGACCACTCTCATATCCTATTTGTGCATACCTGATCTCCTGCGAGTGACTGGACTACATTGCCACTACTTTATTTACAACACTCATAGAAATAATAGATAATATTTCAATGAACATACACAGTAATGAAATAAATTTTTCACAACTACAGTAGCAAAACACTTACAGTATATTTTAATGTTCTAAAATGAAAACAATCTTCTATTATCACTGAAAATAGATCTGTAATGGGAAAAGCTCTGCTCAACATTGCACGATGTTGCTGGAGCATATTTAAAATCAATCAAATCCTTACTGACTAATTCTGGCTCATCTTCATTGAACGTTGCCGACTTACTGTATACAACGTCACCAGTTTTGCATAGTGTAGAGTACACACTGTAGTTTGGCGCAAAACATTATCACCAACTTTACCACAAGCAGCCTTTAACTCACATTTCTCACTTTTCACAATCTGAAGACCGTCATAGAGCTGAACATTAGTTTCTTCTAATTGTGTAAAATGTAAATCCACAGCCTATTTATGGTCATCTGACTGGGTCAAGAATGGAATGAATGAAGCCTATCTAGTGGCAAGGATAGGAATCGTGACGGCTGCCGAAGCCTGTCACACTCCTCTGGGCAATAATTAATGACTGACAGACGAAATGAAATGATACTGGAGTGTGTTGTTGGAATGAAAGATGACAGGGAAAACTGGAGGATCCGGAGAAAATCCTGTCCCACCTCTGCTTTGTCTACCACAAACATCACTCCAGAATTTGAACCACGGAACCCAGTGGTGAGAGGCCAGCACGCTGCCGCCTGAGCCAAGAAGGCTCTTCTTCTAATTGTGTAATTGTTGTTGATACTGTGTTAAAATCTGACCTCATATAAGCAAGGTCGCTGGATACTGTGGTACGCAAAAACAGTCCCTGGCAGTTTTGATTGAGGAAACGTTGCCATCAATGAAACCATTAATTACATCTTGAATTATACTGTAATTGATGCAGTAGTATTTTGCAACTTGAAGCCATGTTCTGTAACGCGTGAGGATGGGCTCGGGAGGCAGAAGTGCGGTACGGACAATTTCCTTAAATTTCTGTTGTAGTAATGGAGTTTTGAAGATTTTAAAAACTGTTGCAATTAATTTCCCAAACTATTTCAGTAACCCTATGTAATGCATGTTAAATTTACTATAATGTTTTAAGATACATAAGCTGAAGACCTTTTCCTGCTTTCACACTCTGCAACTGTCATCTAAAAAGTAGGTGCGATTCATTTCATTTACCCTGTTTCTCTCTCTCACTCTTTTTTTTTTTTTTTTACCAATCCACACAACTTTTTCATTCTGAAATTTCAGCTTTAAAAATCTAGTCAACAAGCAAACAAATCTTATGATAAATACAACTTACCAGGACGAGAACGTTTGGCAGCTGGGGATGAAGGTTCACTGCCAATGTTCTTGCGTTTTTCAACCTTCACAATACTGTTGTTAGGCATCTCTGTTGACATAAGACCCGTCAAATTTGATGATGTACGTACAGAGATTGGTCGTGGATGCATGAGAATACTACCAAGGAAGTCTCCTACTTCGTCCTGCAACAATTCACACAACAATTATAAATTATTAATAATTCTGTATTAACACTTTCATAATACATAGTTGGTTTATGTCAATTGGCAGTACAGTATGTATAAAATCGATTAACAGACATCTGTCGTGTTCTATACTCTGCACAGCTTTACTTCTAAAATGACAGTTTGCAAAACACGTGAGCTTAGCCTTACGTATGTTGCCAGTGCTTTGCTGCTTGCAAGAACAGCTGATGGATTATGACCGCGAGACACACCCCATGTAAAATGTAATTCTGTACTCAGGAAAGTTAATGAATCATGAGTGAAAACAAATTCATAAAAACTATACTTACTAACAACATCCAACACTAAAACGAGAAAGCATTATTAGGAATAAAAGAGAGTGAGGAAATAACAAATTACTCACAGCTAATGGATGGCACAGGAAAGAGGTTATGGCCTACAAAGAAAACACTCCACTGATCTCAGAGTCACTTTCTTGCTGTGTATCTTTCCTGAACTACACCGAGACCTCGTATATACTGACGAACTAGATACACTAACCAGCACACGGATGTAAATAATACACCAACACTAACCTATTAAACCTATAAAAAGCTATAGGCCAAACTATGCTAACTGTAAAGTATGTGCTATAGTAGAGAGATAAAGACTAAAAATAACAATATGAAAAAGACAAATTACTGAAGAAAATGCAAAAGAATATGAACCGTACCAAATACCATATATGCCGAGTGAGACAGCTTAACCACGTGGCGACTGTACACAATACAGTTGGCAACTAGGTTCCGAGATCACGCTCAACCGATATAATCTAATAGTTTACTAACTTCATTAGTCCCGTATTGGCAGCTAGGTTACAAGATCACGTTCAACCGATACAATCTCATAGTCTATTAGCTTTGTTAGCCCTGTATTGATGGCTTCAACGAACACAATTATAAAGCTGGATTTCCCACCTAATCAATACTCTTATATCGATGTATTTAATACATTTTACAGTACCGGTTTTGGCCTTTATTGTAGGCCATCTTCAGCTGCTGAAGAACCTTAATTTTGGTAAAATAACATACAATCTCAAACATTACTTATTTCTAAGATGACATGCCACTGATGCTTTCACGGCCCATACTTATAGATATGATTTAGGTTTTTGGGCTTATGCCATGTCAAGAAAATAAGGTGAAATTTTTTACGTTTCGCAGATCCTTGCTCTGCGTCTATCAGAAGAAAATCTTGACTGTCCAGAGAAAGGCTTCTTAAACAATGAGCTTTGAATTTAGACGTTATAATAGAAGTGGAAATGGTACGTTCATTCATCACCAGATGGCTCCCCGGACACTAGCGTTCGAAGCGGAAGCTGACAGAACTATCAGAATCAGTCTAAGAGGGTCGCATAACATAACATGTGTACGTAACATATGACTTTGACAGGTGTATGACATTGACAAGCCCGGAATGAAAGATCTGGCGATGAGGAACGTACGAATTTGGAAAACACCGAGAAGAAATAACAATAGTGAAGGGACAGGCTGGCAACCAGGTATTAATTGATAGTCAATGTCCCTGTTGAAACTGTTAGGATTTCTATGTATTTCCACAGCTTCCTGGATAACCCTGGACCTGTAGTGTCTAGTGTGGGTAAGAGCTTGAGCATCTTGGAACATGGCAACATGACCCGACGATAGAGCGTGCTCAGCTGCTGCCGATTTGTCTGGCTGGTTGAGACGAATATTACGTTCATGTTCCTTGATACGGGTACCAATGGACTGGCATGTTTGGCCAATGTATACCTTACCGCAAGTACAGGGAATTTCGTATACCCCAGGATGTAAAAGTGGGGACAATTTGTCCTTGGTTTTACCCAGACTGTGAGCAATTTTAGTGACGGTGCCAAACATGGTTTTTATGGTGTTTGCGGAGGACCTTGGCAATTTGATCTGTGGTGTTGTGAATGTAGGGCAAGTAGGCAGTTCCCTTCACTTCTTCCTTCCATGAGCCTTGCTTGATCGTTTCTCTGGGATGCAGGGCTCCATGAATCTGCAAATCGCAGTAACCATTACCTTTGAACGTGACTTTGAACACATCCATCTCCACCTTTCACTGTCGCTCCCTCTAAAATTCCCACCGAGGAGTTAATTACTTCCGTTGAGGCAGCCATCCACAAACTACCTACCGATGAGGCTGAGGTGTTAAGACACAAATGTGTGAGACTAGTACGGTCTGCTGTTGTACCTGCGCCCAATTTAACAAGAGGCAAGAGCAGAGCTCTGAAGGAACTTAAGAGATGATTCTGAACAGATCATTCTCTCAGATGATAGGGGTAATGCGACAGTGGTTATAGACACTGACGAGTATAAGAATAAGATCTCTGCTATACTGTCAGAGCCTGTTTACAGACTGAGTTCAAGTGACCCTAACACTCGTGTGTCTAACGCCACCATGAAGCTGTTAAGGCAATCTTCAATTCCAAAAGAGGAGGCTAAACATCTGTACCTGGGGTATGCAGTGCCATCTAGATTATATGGACTGCCTAAGATCCATAAAAAGGATGTTCCCCTCAGACCTATTGTTAGTGCAATAGGTTCTCCTACGTATGCTCTGGGTAAATACCTAAGCAAATTGCTTCAGCCACACATAGGACATACTGAATCAGACGTCAGGGACTCTCGGTATTTTGTTAACAAGCTGTCAATCATAACCCTTCACTTTTGGTGAGTTTCGATGTGGAGCCCTTGTTCACTACAGTGCCGACTGACTTGGTCAGGTCTCTCACTGAACACCTATTCTCTGAGTACATTACTAACCTATTTTACCACTGCATGACTTACAGCTATTTCTTGTGGGGTGAGAATTTTTACGAACAGACGGCTATGGAAAGTCCACTTTCGCCTGTAGTGGCTAATTTCTTAATGGAGCATTTTGAGGGGGAGGGTATTGTTTCGGTGCCCGTCAAACCTATGATATGGTGGAGGTATGTTCATGATACATTTGTGGTCTGGACAGAATGTCCTGAGAAATTTCATCTATTTCTAAACCACCTAAATCAGCAACATCCTTCAAATAAATTCACTATGGAGATGGAGTTCGGATGGATGCCTTCCTTTCTTGGATGTTTTAGTAAAACAGAAACCGGATGGCTCCTTAGGACATATCGTCTATTGTAAGCCTACCCACACAAATCGCTATCTTCATGCAGATTCTTACCACCATCCAGCACAAAAACAAGGCATTCTCATGACACTCACCAAGAGGGCGAGATGAATTTTTGAGCCATCAAATATCCAGCTAGAGATGGACAAGCTCAAAGTCACGTTCAAGGGTAATGGTTACTGCGATTTGCAGATTCATGGAGTCCTGCATCCCAGAGAAATGATCAAGCAAAGCTCACATTCACAACACTACAGATCGAATTGCCAAGGTCCTCCGCAAACACAATATAAAAACCGTGTTTGGCACCGTCACTAAAATTGCTCACAGTCTTGGTAAAACCAAGGACAAATTGTCTCCACTTTTACATCCTGGGGTATACGAAATTCCCTGTACTTGCGGTAAGGTATACATTGGCCACACATGCCGGTTCATTGGTATCCGTATCGAGGAACATGAACGTAATATTCGTCTCGACCAGCCAGACAGCTGAGCACGCTCTATCTTTGGGTCATGATGCCATGTTTCAAGATGCTCGAGCTCTTACCCACACTAGACACTACAGGCCCAGGATTATACAGGAAGCTGTGGAAATACATAGAAATCCTAACAATTTCAACAAGCACACTGGCTATCAATTAAGCAATACGTGGTTGCCAGCCACTGAGGATTTACGTAGGTAGTTCCCTTCCCTGTCCATTCACTATTGTTATTTCTTCTCGGTGTTTTCCAAATTCGTATGTTCCTCATCGCCAGATCTTTCATTCCGGGCTTGTCAATGTCATATACCTGTCAAAGTCATATGTTAAGTACACATGTTATGTTATGCGACCCCCTTAGACTGATTCTGATAGTTCCGTCAGCTTCCGCTTCGAACGCTAGTGTCCGGGTAGCCATCTGGTGATGAATGAACGTACCATTTCCACTTCTATTATAACGACTAAATTCAGAGAAGCCTTTCTCGTGGACAGTCAAGATTTTCTTCTGATGATGCAGAGCAAAGATCTCTGCGAAACGTAAAGAATTTCACCTTATTTTCTTGACACGGTGTAAGCCCAAAAGCCTATATCATGTCTTTAAGATGACTTATTTGTAAGGTTTAATCATACAATGTTGTGATAAAACTCACATCAAACTGGGGTTTGAATTATATCTAAAAGTTTGTTTGTGAAATGTCACTGGTGTGGTCTTGATGTTTTATTAACACACTCTTAATGAATGGTACATTTCTATGTAAAAAACAAGTGCATATTTTGCATGTTTAAAAGATGCTAATTTTGGTGAAATGAATGAAAATGAGTTAAAATCTTCTTATAGTTGGGTTCTGATCGACATGAGATTGTCTTGTGAGTTAATGTCCAATGTTTTGGAGTAATATGGTGAGAGCATTCCTTCTTGCTTAACTCGTGATCTGTTGGAAAATTATAATGGAAACGCTCCCATCTGTGAAAAGCATTTTAGAACAGATAAATAAATTGGACCCTCACATAAAATTTACAATAGAGACTGAAACAAAACACATATTAAATTATCTAGACATATCCGTCACCATATACGAAGACCATTTGATCAGGAAACGCACACAAACATAAAACGCAATAAAACAAGATTCCACTCATACAAACACCCATAAAAAAGCAGCCTACCATAGTATGATATATAGAGCCTTTAATATTCCCCTATCTAATGAAGTCCTAAAAAAAGAGCTTAATATAATCCATGAAATAGCTAAACAAAACTGATATAATAAAGAATCAATAAAGAAAATTATTCAAAAAATAAAACATCAGCCAAAATCAAATTGAACTAAAGAAGATAAATTAAAGAAAGACCATGTAATTTTCACTTTCAACAATGCCAATGTCCATCTTATAACTAACATTTTCAAAAGACGTAACTTAAGATTAGCTTTCAAATCTTCTTGTAATAATGCTGCCATTCCACATAACACCAAATCCGTCAATGAAAACAAGAAATACAACCATTCAGGAGTATACTGAATGAAATGTACTAAATATGAGGCAAGTTATATCGGACGTACTGGTAGGAGTTTCTTCATCTGCTACAATGAAGATGTAAATGCTATTAAATACAATCAATTTTTCTCCAAAGGACAACACACAGAAGAAGCCAAACACGAATTCTCTGATATTGAAGGCAATATGGAAATTCTAAACATAATTTCCAAGGGCGCTTTGCTGAATATCTTCGAAGAATTTTATATTTTCATGGATCAATTTGCCAATCCAAACTTTAATGTCAATGAGATAACAGAAAAAAACAACATTCTTTTCAATGCCACCATTCCTCCTTTAACCAAGATTTATTTAAAGAAAGTTAACGAACAGAAACAAAAACACACAACCAAAACTTAACAGGACACACCCCCTCCTATCCAAATCCCTCCTCAAGCCCTCCCCTTAGCTCCACCTCCTTTACCCTCCACTGTCACAAACGCCAAACCTCACCGCAGAAGAAGCAGTACACAACACGCTCCCGACCAAGACATAAGCGATCGCCTGAAGACAGCAAGAGAGTAAGTCAGAACACACGCTCACAGTACATATTATAGACATTCTCTAACTGAAAAAACCCTTTCTTTCTTTCTTTCATTTTAGATATTCTGATACATCATATTACAAGTTTTCCAACCGATCACAAGTTAAGCAAGAAGGAATGCTCTCACCATATTACACCAAAACATTAGACATTAACTCGTAAGACAATCTAATGAATGGGAATCTGAAATATTTGTCCTGAATGAGTAAATTTATAATACCAATATAAATGGTCCGTTATTGGACATTATAAATTTTCCAGCTAACTCATTCTTGGTTGCCAGCGTTTCGCCCTCGTGTGCTAGGGTGGGCTCATCAGTTGGTACCTAGCACACCTACCAATATGCTGGCTAGTGCATACTGTGGAGGCCACTGCGTAGGCTAACTGGAGCCACCGGCAGTGCCAATGCACTAAGAGACTTTGTCTCATTATCAAAAATTGATGCCTGCTTGGCCATCAGATGACATAGTCTCTTAGTGCATTGGCACTGCCGGTGGCTCCAGTTAGCCTACGCAGTGGCCTCCACGGTATGCACTAGCCAGCGTATTGGTAGGTGTGCTAGGTACCAACTGATGAGCCCACCCTAGCACACGAGGGCGAAACGCTGGCAACCAAAAATGAGTTAGCTGGAAAATTTATAATGTCCAATAACGGACCATTTATATTGGTATTATAAATTTACTCATTCAGGACAAATATTTCAGATTCCCTATGGGAATCAATATCTATGTCATCTGATGGCCAAGCAGGCATCAAATTTTGATAATGAGACAAAGTCTCTTAGTGCATTGGCACTGCCGGTGGCTCCAGTTAGCCTACGCAGTGGCCTCCACGGTATGCACTAGCCAGTGTATTGGTAGGTGTGCTAGGTACCAACTGATGAGCCCACCCTAGCACACGAGGGCGAAACGCTGGCAACCAAGAATGAGTTAGCTGGAAAATTTATAATGTCCAATAACGGACCATTTATATTGGTATTAGACAATCTAATGTCGATCAGTACCCAACTATAAGAAGATTTTAACTCATTTTATTCATTTTATCAAAATTAGCATCTTTTAAACAAGCAAAATATGTACTTGTTTTTAACATAAAATGTACAATTCACTAAGAGTGTGTTAATAGAACATCAAGACCACACCAGTGACACTTAACAAACAAACTATTAGATACAATTCAAACCCCAATTTGATGGAAGTTTTATTACAACATTGTACAATTTAACCTTAGAAATAAGTTGACTTAAACTTAGAAATAAGTAGTGTTTGACATTGTATGTTACTTTAACAAAATAAAATTTCTTCAGCAGCTGAAGATGGGCTATAATAAAGGCCGAGACTGGTACTGTAACATGTATTATATAGATCAATATAAGATAAAAAGTATTGATTAGCAGGGAAATCCAGCTTTATAATTGTGATCAACCAATATAAATCGATATGAAGGACGGTTTGGGATTGATTGGATGTCTGTGTTTCTGTGTGCATAACCACAGGTAGAGCCACAATCGGCCAAAACGTCAATTTAGAAACTATAACGTACAGAGTATAGACAATGCCATAAATTAGGCTCACAGTTTCTACTGAAGTAAGGGCAGGCCTGGTCTCCGATAAGTAACATATTGCATAATTCATAAAAATATTCACAGGTGTCTGTGCTGTCACTGCTGTCCAAAGAGAAGGCAAAACTCATTTTGCTATTTGCAATTAGCTGATGAACGACATACAGTATGCATCAAGAAAGGCACAACAAGTTCGCTTGAACTGTCTTCGATGTGGTGAACACACGTTTATGATAATGCCCTGCTTCTATAAAACTCATACATCAATGAAAAAGAACCCATAAGTTACCTTACGCTATCCAAATTTTGATTCATAGTATAAATCAATAAATATACTTCCTCACATATTTGTAACTACAGAGTTTCTCTTATAAACCCAGACTGTCCAGTGGCGTTTTTACTCTCCCAGACCTAAGCACCTGTAAAGGAGGCGCATGCATAATTCTTGACCTTGTAAGGAGCGTGCACGTTTTTGACCTAGCATCAATAGCCAGTCTGAACATCAGCTGTTCATATGGTGAGACAGTTATCATTGCAACGCTGTATCTTCGTACATAAAATTTATTATAAGTACGAGTCGACTCGATGGGTGGGTACGCAATGCATTTGTTCAACATTTGTTCAGAATAAAGATTCACGTAATTGTAAATAAATTTGAAACTACTGGCTCAGAACTCAATAAAAACATGAGTGGACAAGAACAGTTTTAACAGAGGAAAAGATTAGATGACATTTGTGCAAATCTTGAACGGCCACTAAATAATTCGCTCACAAAATTAACACAACAAGTAGGGGTTTTGGTTTCTTCTGCACAGAGCTACAAAGCAGTTACACATCAAACCGTACGGTTTACAAGGGCCCGTTGTTTAAAAGCTGCTGATCCAGCAACAAGAATGAGATAGTATGAGCAATATCTTGCATCAGTGAATGATCGTTTATTCGACCCACAGTTTGTGTTCTTTTCAGATGAGGCCTAATTTCATCTTAATGGTTGTGTGAACAGTAATAACTTTCACTACTGGTGTGCAAAAAATTCTAAGGGTGTTTATGAAGGTCCTTCATTATGAAGGACAACCCTTCCAGCATTTTTTATAAGGTAAGGTTTCATATACGATTGTATACACACTTAAACAGAGTGGCCATGCACGACGTAAGTTGGGCTGAGACAGCTGCTGTAGCACAGAGTACAAACATCGTGCACTCGGTCTGGGTTTATAAGAGACCCTGTACATACATTTCTTTTATTAATTCTTTACTACGCAAATGCAGTATATATTGCTTTTGGCACTAATTTGTATTATTTATGTGCACAAAATTTAAAAAAAAGGAACTATGCAGCCAACCTATGAGGAGTTATGTTATTACATTTACTTTTCCCAATTTATACGGATATCTATTACATGGAAATACGCGCACGTGTTATTTCATATTCATACAACTCCATG